>NC_041712.1:3954539-4254539 GCF_900700375.1 Denticeps clupeoides | reverse complement strand
AATTCTACATTTTGGAGTGTTATTATTATTGTTGATGTTAATATTGTTAGATATTAGCTAATTATAGATATGATAGATATGGTTTATCATACAGTCTATAATTATGGTATGATATACATAGTTATTCAGAGCACATTACAATCTGTTGTTACTAAGTGGGTTTGAACATGGTTGTAAAACCAACTAGGCTACTACCATCCAGATATAAAATGAGAAAGATCGCCCTTCCCTCAATAATGTCTATATATGCTCACTGCAAATTCTCTGGCTTTTTAAACTACTGACTGCTGTTCAAAAGTACATGTGTCTACAATCGTTAAATCTCAGTATATTACAGTCTGAACTTGTGAGATTCGTTTTATTAGGCAGATATTTAATAATGTCACATATATTGGGGTCCTTTGTGAATAGAATATCACACATTTTCTTAACCCTTGGGCGTTCCTTAGGAATTTCATAACATAGTCAATGTAGTCAAGATTTATTGGTCACAGGGTCACATACATGCTTTCCTGTGATGCATTACAGAGTGAATCTTAAAATAGAAAAAATTGTTTGACTGAAAATAGTTTGTGATCTGCAACCTGACCTCAGAAGCAAAACTGAAATATGGATGAAAGGAAGTTCTTGTTCAAACATGCTGAAATCATTACAGGCAACCCTGTTATCTCGGAGAAAGATGCTGGTGCCATCGTTGGAAGCTCACCCATTTCTTCACTTTTCTTCAGTCTTCCACAAGTTCCTATCTAAACAGAAGTCAGTAGTTTAAAATGTGAAGAAAATTTGCGGTCATTTTATATCTGGATGGTAGTAGCCTAGTTGGTTTTACAACCATGATCAAACCCACTTAGTAACAACAGATTTTAATGTGCTCTGAATAAGGGATTTAATTTCTATAACTATGTACATCATACCATAATTATAGACTGTATGATAAACCATATCTGTCATATCTATAATTAGCTAATATCATCTAGTTGTATGATCTTTCTTTTATTTGCTGTATATTTTATGTACATCTGGATATGAGATCAAGTATTTTCTATTGAAATTCACACTTTAAAAAAGACATGATGGTCAGTTTTATGCAGCATAATATTTAACTCTGTTTCATTTCAGATTAATTATATTATCATGCTGTCTACCCATCCATTGAAGGTCTGGTTTATTAGGATAAAGGTCAAAGTAAAGCTGTAACATGGAGCAGGGTACTAAGAAACTTCATTGTAGAAAAATTATATTGAACATTTATTTTTAAATTCCTCCAAGTGTATTGCTAAATTAGAGCAGAAGCTTTGATTTGATGAGACTGAAAAGGTTTTCGGTCCCCCACTATTCCCCCACTAAAATGACCTTTTCTCCTGATCCTTTTTAACCATGTGGACACATTTATGGATAGACTCTGAGGGGGCTTGTCAGGGGTCGGTCCTCTCCGTAATCTCCGAGACGCACTGTTGTCATGGTGCCACAGTCTGAAATCCAGTGGAGCAGGAAATTGAGGCTTGACAGCCACGTTAGACTTTGTTTTAGCGCAGCGGTGGTTTCTACGCGTTAGGAAATGAGGAGACGGCCTTTCCTCTCCGGATCAGGATGGTGCGTTTGGGGGCGCGTGTCGTGAGTCCCGCCCGTGCGAACCACTGAGACATGAAAACCGAGGGGACAGGCTTCTCTCCCACAGTCTCTGTAATGCTATTTGCCGTAGTTTGCGAGGTTACCATAGCAACTGTGGTTACTGTGTGAGAGCGAGCAGCGCTTTATCTTTGTTAGCACCAAAGTGAGCACACAGGAAAGCCCACTGCTCTTATGTAACGACTGTTATCTAAACAGCAGGCACATCAGCCAATGGCTATGATATTATTATTAGCAATTTTGCTCCTACTATTCTGGAAGTAGGTGGTGGCCTGTCTTCTTCTCGATTCAATGATTTTTATGCATATAAAAAAACATAGTAAAATATTTTTATTCTGTTCTGTTGTTATTATTGCTACTATTATTATTATTATTGTTATTATTATTAGAAGAGGAGATTTGAAGGAGCCATTTATTTTTTGCATCATTTTCTAGCCAATGGTCTATTTGTGAAGCGCCATCTGGCTGTTCTCGTGTTGCCCGAGTCTGCGTATAGCACATATGCACTGCAGAGCAGCAGGTGCTGAGCCATGCATTTCTCTGCAGGCAGAGAAAGTACCGACCCAGTCGGCATCTGAGGGTTCGGCCCAGTTTGGGTTCCATAAGATGGTTACAGTTCTCTCATATTCACTGGAAGGTCCAAGAAGGACACATAATTCATCGGCCGTCCAGTGACACGTGACTCCCACTGCCAGCCTGTAGGCTCTTCCCAGCACCGGAAATAAAAATCTGGCATCTTCATGCTCAACCGTATTTGTCCCCACACAGCATACACTGTAAGCCACACTTAACACAGCAAATCGCGCAGACTCCCTGCATCCCATGCAGAGGGAATCTACTAAATTCACATGATGATCATGATGATGAGAACACTTTATTGCTGATGCAATATACCAAGTCAATATTAACAAGTACTACCGAAAAGTCTGGCCATCAACCCGACCATACATATATATACAACGCAGTGTCACATTGAGGGGGTGGACAGGTCAGGAAGATAGGGGATAAGATCAGAAAAGCAAGCAGGGGCTACATAAGAAGAGAGGAGGAGAATAAAAAAAAAACCTACCCCCAGAATGTACTCCAATGGGGCAACTCCAATTCAGCATTCTTCAGCAACATAAGTACATAGACATCTTGCCCTAAACTTGCCAAACAACCAATATTTGTCTGTGGGTGGACATACTTGGAATGGGAGTGTTAAGTTCATGAATGTGATGGGCCCATATTTGTGAAAATGTGAAATTTAAGTGTAAAGCAGGTTCAGCCCCTGCTGTGGTCCGAAGTCGCTGTCTTAGCTACAACCTGTCAGCAACCATTACATTTTACATTTCATGGTATTTACAAGACGCCCTTATCCAGAGCGATCCAATCAGTAGTTACAGGGACAGTCCCCCAGGAGACACTCAGGTTAAAGGGTCTTTCTCAGGGACACCAGGCTGCTACCTCCCCAGGAACCCCAGGAATTACTCATCTGCTGTACGATGATGGTTTTATTTTAATGAGCTCCAGATGCAGCAGACGTGGCGCTGGTTACGCAGGTTATATAAATGCACCATGCGTGGACTGTGTGGGCGTCTGCCTTCTCTGTTTACCTCTGGGCTCTAGATGATGCTTCTTGCATGCATTGCTTCTTACACTTTAAGTGTGCTGGAGAGCTTCTCATTGGCCGTGTCTAAATGGTGTCTGTGAGAGAGAATCGACTCTACCCTGAGCTCCTCTTAATGACGCCTGGAGTCCTCACCCTGGAGAATGATCTCTCCTCCATGGCCTTTTCACCAGCTGGACAAAATGGCATTTACTGCCGACACCAGGACATGAGCTATCTGAGGCTCTGAAAAGCTGCAATTACATCATAAAATGCTGCACATCACGTTACATTCCTACGCTGGATCAGAATAACCAATAATCCCAATTGCTAAATCCCACCCCCCCTTGGTTACTGTTGCTATGCTTGTCAGTGGCCCTGTGGAGTTCCCAGACGGGTTCCTAGAGTATCCCCTTACACCATTAACCTTTACTTACCTCAACTGGGTTCTTAATGATCGCTTGAACATAATAAAGGAATGGCAGAAATGAAGCTGGGAGCTGGGGACAATGTGGGGAAGGTTACTGCTGAAATCACTATCCATTTCACTCTTTTATTCCACAGAACATTAGTTAGACAAAAAAACTGTCACCATCCCAACAGGCCCGCTAATCCCGTCCACCAGCTCAGACTGTGCCGTAAGAACACAATCTTGTCTTTACTTTAATAAACTGTGTTGCGTTTGTGTCATGCACAGACAATAAGGACGCTGCAGAGGATTTTTTTATATGAACGACAATAAAAAATGGACTGTGGGGGTTTGTGTAGTTCAAACACTTTAAGTTGTAATATGAGAGTAAGTATTTCTACACAGATGATTTCTGTGTCTGAAAGGACATTGCTAGGATCTCACAATGTCTTAATCAGTCGACTGCGTCCACAAACTTTAATGCATGAGGCTAATGCGCAGCAGTCCTTTTTGCCGACTCCTTGTTCATCTAGAATTACTGTTGATGCCCACGGTGCCGTGCACCAATTAGCTCTGAATAGAATTCCCAGCTGACCACTTTCTGTCTTTAGTTAATAGAAGTTTAATAATTGCAGCATTCCAATGCCCTGGAGCAACACGTACTCTATGACTATCAAGCAGAGCTCGTTCCATCCATCATTATTATTATTGCCTGTCATGGAGCGCATACATTAAAATGTCTAATGGGTCCAGAATGTCACTAAGAAATGTCCTCTTTAAATGTATATTTTAAGGCACAAATTTTACAGTAGCCCATCCACATCAGCAGAGTCAGCAGAACATACATGGTGCTACCAAGCATTCTTAAAAATAAAAAAGATAAAATCATCAAAGTCTAACCTTGCTGCAGTGCAGAGGTTGAGTTCTGAGGGGGTCTTCAAAGCCCCTGCATCAGGATCGCTCTAATCCTGCTCAGAGCTCCCTCTGAGACTTGAGAAGATATTGGATTTTGGTAGCTGCACACATAAACAACGAAAGATCAACAAGTCATCTGGTAAATTTCGATTTTTTTTTGCAATGTCATCTTGGAGGCGGTCATGACATGCGGCGGGGTGTTTTAGTTGAACGTGGAATGGCTCGAAGGGCCTTTTTAATTGACTGGGAGGCCAGCCAGGCTGTTTTCTGATGCATTTATCTGTGGTCTACTTCATCACTGGTCCCCGTCTGCTGCCCAATTACATGAAAAAAGACATCATCTCTTTCTTCAGCATTCGTTTTATTCTTTTATTTTTACACCCTACACGTTACAGTGCTAAAGGCATAGTAAAATAAGTGTTAGATATTCCCAGCGGGCCGGTTGTTTTACCGCTAATTGGAAATTCAGGACATTGTGATCCACAATTAGGGCCCTAGGGTGTGCCAGCCTGATCAGTACGGTGCTTTTGGTGAATTGCAAGCTTTTAGTTTTCTTCACAAATCATTGAGCTGCTTTCAGTATTCTGGTGATGTCAGAAGATGAGGATCCACCCACCCGCCTGTAGGTGCTTTGCTCTCACACTTTTACTTTCTGCAGAAGCAGCTCCCTGCCTTGGTAATTCACTAGCAGTTTACCAAGGCACAAGCATCCATGAATTTTTCAGAGGATTGTAGAAGGCAATGTGGTCATAGAATCCGATTTTAGCATCAGAATTTGAAAAAATCAAGGGTGATGGTTAAAAGCGGAGGACACATTTGTTTGTGTCACCGAGTGCTGTGCTGCAGTGTTTCACAGTCACTTCACTTTCTATTACCATACTGATTGTCATACACATCCACAATTGAGCATATTCTGGATATGGATCTCAATTTCACCCCAACCCTGTAAGCATTTTCATTTCACGCCCTTATCCAGAGCAACTTACAATCTGTAGTTATAGGGACAGTCCCCCTGGAGATATTCAGGGACACAATGGACCAGGACATCTGTGTTATATTAAAGCCTGTTTTATTTTGATAAAATAAAAAAAGAATAAAAGCTTTTTTCTTGCTAAAAGCTTGTTCAAGTTTCAGTTTAAACTTCAAAGCTAACTAATGAAAAGCTCAGATGTTCTGTTTCATATCTATTCAACAAATGAGTGAAGGTAAAATTTTAAAACAAAAAAAAAAAACATAATTGTTGGACAGAAATGAACCATGTTGTCAACTTTGGCGGCAGTAGAGACGAGAGTTGCCGTCAGCTACAGCAATTAATTTCATGACCCCACAATACAAACATGCTTTTTTAAGTAGAAAAGCTGTTTTACACTCAGTATATTTTGAGAGCAGCTAATCAACAGTTCAGTGTTTTTTCCATTTAAGAGTGATGTTAAGAGTGAAAGTGCATACGGCTGAACAGATGCTGAGTTTCCGAGTGGTTGGCCTTACTAACACGTAGTAAACCGGAGTTCAGCTATTGAATTTAATGTGTCCCTTCATATTGCAGTTTAATCTTAGTGATCAGTGATCAGGTAATTCTAAGAATAAATGGTTGCTTCATAAACAAAGGAATCATTTCATATCAGCGTCATTTTGGACATTAATGAAGTTAAGCTATTTTCCCTTATTGTATCCAGAAATACCTTTCTTATACACATTTTATTTCATATTTTCTGTATCATGGATCTCCAAAAGTGATTAATAAATAATACATACATATATGTGTATATCTTCTAGTTCTTATCTGCAGAATTAATATTATTCATCTTTTGGGCATCGGTCGTCCTAGCATGTAAGGAACCCGTATTCAAGAGGTAGCCATTCGAATCCCAAGCCGCCATGGTGCCACTGAGCAAAAGTACCGTCCCCACACACTGCTCACTAAGGGTGATGAGTTAAATGCAGAGGACAAATTTCATTGTGTCACCATGTTCTGTGCTGCAGTGTTTCATTTGACTTCGACTTTATGAATTATAATTAACTGCACAATATATTTGTTTTTAGGGATGACTTGCCAAGCCAGGAGCTCGTATGTGGCAAGTGAAATAAAATGGGGCTACCGCTTCACCCCAGTGCTGACGCTGGAGGACGGCTTCTACGAGGTGGACTACAACAGCTTCCATGAGATCTACGAGACCAACACGCCCAGCTGCAGCGCCCGGGAACTGGCCGAAATGGCAGCCCGGTCCCGGCTGCCACTCACGTGGTCCGTGGCCAGCAAACTCAGCCAGCAGGGCGTGCTGGACGCCGAGGAGCAGCAGGAGAAGAGTGTGCCCTACGGCGAGGAGCAGGCCGAGAGGAACGGAGACATCGCCAACATGGAGAGCGAATCCAAAGTCTAGAGGAGGAGGTTTCTCCTCACCCTTGACTCATGGGACGGTGCTCCAAGTGCTCTGCACGAGCAGGGCAAGATGAGCAGAAAAAAGGCCTTGGATTCATGGAGTGAGCCCTGCAACAAATACAACTTTTTTTCCAACATTCATTGCCCCAAAGTTTACTGACGCAGTGACAGTTGGACAGATGGGCGCATGCATGGCCTTCAAGATTTTTTCGTAACGTAAAAATTAATATTATTTTCAGATTTTTAATTAAAAGAGTTAACATTATATATATAAGTATATCTATATATATAAATATATATGTATATATACATATATATATATATTCTAGGGCATTTGTATTTTTTGTATATATATATATATATATATTTGAGTATTTGTTTTGTTGCAGACGTGTGGATATTTTACTGGAGGCTATTTGATACCAATTCATTTAGACCATATCTGTACATAAAGTATGCCTTACATAAAAAAAAAATCTTTACATTAGGGTTTTCAGAACTATATAAGCATGTACAAAACTCACTACCGTTTATTCCTTTTAATGTACATAAATAGTGTAGGGAATTCTAGTCAAGACACAGATGATCTTTCTACTGGATGCAAACCTCTAGATTAGCCCAATGGGATCCACTCATGGCTCGATGTGACGCCTCTGACTCTGGCTTTGCATGTCCGCTATACAATACACCGAGACGTCATGTGACCTCAACACCCTCATGATCACGGTTCTCCCATGTTGCCATATGTTTGCCGAGTTGTGGCTGTACTCTGGGTTTATTTCTGCAGTGCCCTTTAAGTTTATGTAGGATGCATGAAACTGATGTTTTGGGAACCTTGGGTGTCCTGTCTGATTAACATTGTTGTTTCCCACTTTTTTTTTTTGAAATATGGAAAGTATGTGTAACAAACCCAGAATATAACTGTTATACCACAGCCATCCATTTTTAAAATAGAAGTGTAACATGATGCTTCTATGCATCATAAGAACATCTGGATCAGAGATGATTTCTTCCCAGTAAGGGCTTCTACTGTCGTTACTGTCACAATGGCCATCAATAATTAAGTATAATCACACTAATACACTCAAGGTGGTGCAATGCCGTGAAATCCAGTGTGCCGACATGCCATTGCCGGTATCTCAAGGTATGGCACTCACTCAGTCCCTTCTTCTGAACGATTGCTAAATTATGGCTTCAATGAATAATGTATTATTTAGTGCATTGATTTAGAAACGTAACCAATTATCCAGTGTCCAGTATCTTTATCATGCAATATTACAGGGAGGATCCAAATAAAGGTTGGGATAAGGTGGTTATTCTGAAAAATACAATTAAAGACCACAGTTCAATGGATAATCATGATTTTGCACTAAATACCCAATCAGAATTGTGTATGACAAGGAGCACTAGTAACAAGGGGACAGTGGTATCAACATACCATGGCAGTGTTCCTTGTGCTGTCAGCTATGGGATTGTGTATTGTTGTAAGTCCTGTATTTGCATATCCACAATTTCAGACACATTTCTTGGTTTAGATTACGGATTTCATATTTTAGCTCAAACTAGAACAACGCCCAAAGAAAGCAGGAATTTTCCTTTTCCCATTTAATTTGGTGCGCAACAATAACATACTGAAGACTAAAAGCCATGGACGGTGTGATGAGATTGATTGTGAACTTGACATTTTTGGGGAGGATGATGGGATTTCTTATGTGGCACATTTGTAATAATCTGCCTTTATTTTTAACGACCCATCCACTTCGTATTTGTCCACAGCATGAGTCTGACCACAATGTTTAATTGCATAGCCGCACTGGATGGAGAACTTTCCATTTGCTCCTCACTGAAGGGATATTCATTCTAACGAACCTCCTAATTATCTCTCCTCCACACCAACAACAGACTCGATTGCATTTAGGCCTGCATGCAGACGGAAAACAGTTAAATACTGTAATTAGAAATAAAGGACTTTATTATGCAAATGAAAAAGTGTTGTGCTGCAAAAACACAGCGCCGTATATTGGCATCACACTAGTTACCGTTTATAGTGGACATGATGAGCCACTGAAATTCTGGGGGTAAGGGAATGGAACATTAATCAATCATTCCCTTGTATTCACTAAGTTCCCTTCATTCAGCAATATACAGCCGAGTCTATTTCTAATCACAATGTGTCAGCAGAGAGCGATCTGATTTAATATAGATCAGACACCACGAGCCAGGACCGGCATGAGAGTCAAGCAATAAGTTGACGCACTTTGCCCCTAAGCCAGAAAACAGGATATTACGCTCAATCACTGGGGTCTTTGTATTTTCATGACGTATTGGACTTTTTTTTTTTGTTTACATAAATGCTTTCACGATAACACAACTGGAAAAAGCATTTCATTTTTTCATTCATTCATTTTTTTATTAGGTTGACTGTAAAGATTCCCAGTCTTCCTAAACTTAAGCATTTAAAAATGATTAAACATTCCATGTATGGTTTGTGGAACAGAATGCTGGCCTGCAATGAGAAGAGCAGTTCAGTTTATTTAAAAAAAATCAGACATTTTATCAAAATGCTCCTGAACAAATCTGAAGAGCAAACATATTTTGGCATTACGTTGAGGTCTGTTATTTTGGATTTATTTAAATATTAAACACACACACTGTCATCTACCCAGTTTTCCTGAGAAATTCCTTTGACAGTTTACTCGAAGGGAAAACTGTTGTGTCCTAACAATCACTGTACATAGTGTTGGCTATGTGTATCCCAAAACATTTCAATTTTAATTTCTTGCTTCATAACTCAGAGATGAAGGTTCCTCTGCCACTGAATATCCCCCAGTGGCAATTGTATGGTGCACGGACAGTGGAACAGACGCATGCTTTATATAAAAGCACAATAATTGTACAGAAACCTAAATGATTTTAGTGCCAAATTTTTAAATAAATTGATACAGTATGTTTGAAGAAAAAGTAATAAAACTGTGTCTGTGTTGATTACGATACAAAACCATTTCGATACATTGTAACACACTGCCACCTAGTGGTCAACCAGAGAGAAAGCGACAGGAATGGATCCATCCAAACCATCCTTACAGTTCATGGCCACACTAGATCACTTCCCTGGTGGTGCAGAATCAAATTTCAGACACCTTACTACATTTTTACAACCATCATAGTAACTGGTGGCAGACTGCATGGCCTCCGTGAAGCTTCCTAATCTTCATAGTGTAGTCCCATATATGTATCCAGAGCGACTTACAATCAGTAGTAACAGGGAGCAACTTAGGGTTAAGTGTCTTGCTCAGGGACACAATGGCAAGTGGGATTTGAACATGGGTCTTTGGGTTCATAGGAAAGTATGTTACCCACTAGGCTACTACCTACCATACCTATATATATAGTATATATACACACGCACACACACACAAAGGACCCCCTTACATGTTTTACTCTTTGTTATATTGCAGCCATTTGCTAAAATCATTTAAGTTATTTCCTCATTAATGTACACACAGCACCCCATATTGACAGAAAAACACAGACATTTTGACATTTTTGCAAATTTATTAACAAAGAATAACTGATATATCACATGGTCCTAAGTCAGACCCCTTCAGACCCTTTGCTCAGTATTCTTGAAGAAACCGCCCTTTGATCTAATATAGCCATGAGTCTTTTTGGGAAAGATGCAATAAGTTTTTCACAACTCAATTTGGGGACCCTCTGCCATTCCTCAAGGACAGGCATAGAGTTGTTGTGAAGCCACTCATTCATTATTTTAGCTTTGTGTTTGGGGTCATTGTCTTGTTGGAAGGTAAACCTTCGGCCCAGTCTGAAGTCTTGAGCACTCTGGAGAAGGTTTTCATCCAGGATATCCCTGTACTTGGCCACATTCATCTTTCTCTCGATTGCCACCAGTCATCCTGTCCCTGCAGCTGCAAAACACCCCACAGCATGATGCTGCCACCACCATGCTTCACTGTTGGGACTGGATTTCTGCACACATACTGCTTAAAATTAAGGCCAGAAAGTTCTACATTGGTCTCATCAGAGCAGAGAATCTTATTTATTGCCATCTTGTGGTCCTTCAAATTTATTTTTTTTTTTTAAAACTCCATGCAGGCTTTCATGTGTTTTGCTCCGAGGAGAGGCTGCAGTGATGGTTGACTTTCCACAACTTTCTCCCATCTTCCAACCTCATCCCTGGAGCTCAGCCACAGTGATGTTTGGGTTCTTCTTTACCTCTCTCACCAAAGCTCTTCTCCCCAGATAGCTCAGTTTGGCTGGACCGCCAGCTCTAGGAAGGTTTCTGGTCGTCAAAAACGTTTTCCATTTAAGGATTATTACTGTGCTCTTAAGTGCAGCAGGTTTTTTTCTTTGTTAATAAATCTGCAAAAAATGACAATACTGTGTTTTTCTGTCAATATGGGGTGCTGTGTGTACATTAAGAGGGTTTGAATACTTTCTGTACCCACTGTACATGTATATAGATATTCTTGCATAACAAAAGCAATAAGAACAATAACAGTAGCAGTAACACTAGAGTTGCCTACAGGAAATTAATACTGATATCTACATATTGGAGAAACTCTGTCCATGTATGTATAAAACAGACAACGGACATAATAAAGAGAAAAGACCCAATACAAGTTAATTAACATTTTTTTATCATACATAATACCGCTTGAATATAATACAAAGGGCTTGTCCATTTCTACCTTTATGTAACATATCATATACACAGCAAGTCTTGAGATCTTACAATCTGTGGACATAGGTGCTTATCAGTTTTCCATGCTGTTCAACTTTACAGTGCATGTCAGATATCCTGTAACCAAACCATGTAGTCAAATCACACCAAACTGGCTATCGGGGAGGTGAGGCAGGGACGGGGGCGTGTGGCGGGGTCACGGGATGGAAACAAAAACCATTTTTCTTGAGTAGAGCTTTGACGGGGCTTTCATTCGAGGTTTGTTAGTGCTGCAGGTCGTGTAGGCGCCCAAGGGCCTGTAGTAGCCTGACTGGAGAAGGACCCACTTGCGGGAGCGAGTGGCAGTGAACACAAAACGTTTCCTGTAATATGCATACATAATTGCTTATGTATATGTATATAGTCATTTAAAACACTGTGATCATCCAGGTTCGTAGACATACATCCACACACTATACCCTGTCTATAATATATAAGGAATGAATATCTACTCTCCTGTATTGAATCCCTACAATTTTGCATTTTAACTGGCATTTTAACTACTTTGGCCTGGAAGCACTGTTACCCATTGACTATTACAGAAGAACTTCCACTGCATGGTCTCAATGTTGGCTTGAATGTACTCAAAATACCATTAGGAAAAAAGTAGTGAGTTCTAAACTTCCTTTATTAAAAAAATATAAATATGTACATAAATTCTATTTCAACTATTAAAATGGGGTTGAAAAGTAAACACCTGAAGCCTGTGTTTCACGGACACCTTAACTTTTAAATCTGTTGCTCTCCCACGGAATTTGCAGCTGGCCAACTTCCCTAATATCCTTGGGCAAAAGTGTGGACCTCCAGGAGGAGGGGCATGCGAGTTCCTACACGGCGCTTACTGCTCACGATTTTCTGTCCAGGCCAAAAGCCAGAGACAGAAAACCGCTTCGGACTAACAAATCAGTACCAGTGCCTCAGAACGCGTGATTTGAATTGCTTTTCTTTTTTTTTGTCTTTGAAAGATGGGCCTTTCACCGTTTAGGCCACTGCCATGAAGGCTGTGAGAGGAGCTTAAGGCAGTATTACCCAGATAGTTCAGGCACAATTAAAACAGCCTTATAATCCATGATCACAAATTGATTAATGCACATGGTCCTCTCACCTTCGATTAAATAAAAACTGAATAAGTCAAAATTAAAAAAAATAAAATAAAAGATCTTGAGATACCAGCTACCAATATCCTGATACTCCGGAACCCGCAGAGTAACAACCAGTATCTGCATCAACTGTCCCTCAAACTTGTACAACAAGAAAGAAAATTTACTGATGAGAAATTGTTCTGTTCTGTTTCTTTTGTTTTGTCTTTTTTTTTTTTTTTTTTTTTTTTAACTTTTTTTTTTTTATGGAAAAGGTACAACCAATTCTGCCCAGGGTACAGCTAACAGTAAATGTATTGAGTTAAACAACAGTTCCAGTTTTGCTAAAGCAATAGATACAGCCATTTTACTGACATTTAAAAAAGGTCTTAATACACCTTGTGTCAAAGTGCAGAACTGCTACATTATTGGTTACAGACATCTATGTGCTATAAAAAAAAAACAAAAAAAAACAGCTTTGGTACAATAAATTATCAAAAGGAAAAACAAAAAATCTTGTAAAATTCACAGCATAATTGTGAGGCAAACAAAACAAGAAGAAAAAAGGTCACATCAAATTCTGCATGTTTTCATTTCAAGAGGAACAGAGGACATCTGTGCAGAAGCTCTGTTGAAGGAACCACATGCTGAAGAATAAAAGCAAAGGAAAGGAACAAAGTAAAAAGCAGAAAAATGGGAGCAGTTGTAGCTAATTCCATCCACCTTGCAATAATACTTCTCTTAACTTACAAGAACTGGCAAAACGCAGGGGCTTTGCAAGTCAAAGATATTTAATAAAGAAAGGCCTCAAAAATTACCATGTTCAAACACCATTTTCTAGTTTACCTTGTTAGGAATTAAGGGTAATCCAGACATGAAAAATACAGGAAAAGCTATTTTTCATTTAAAAAAATAAAAAATAAAACACATACTGCTTCTTTTCCAATTGAAGTCCAAGAAATAAGGCCAGAAAGGTTCCTGTTTGAAAAAGGAAAAAAAATTCAACCATTTCTCCGAGGTTGAGCCAGAGCCTAACTTTGTGGTGGCTGCTTTGACGGACTTCCCCAAGGCTCGCTCAGTGCCACATCAGCTGACGTGGGTCCCAGATTCCTGATTCCAATGGACCAGCCTGAACTACAGATTACCTCTATAGGAAGAGCAACCCAGACAATTGTCGGACCCTCACTACTAATCTCCTGTATTTATTTCAAATTTTCACACCTGGGTAGTGGAATTGCACAAAATGGGTTTAATTAATCCACCCAAGACAGTGGGGAAAGAATTTCTAAAACTGAGACATGTTAGGATATTGCAGCATTACAGAACCAACATCGATCAAAATATGCTCATACTACTTTTCAAACCGTCAAGGAAAATCTCATAGCTGAAATGAACAAGTAAATGATCAACTTAAAATGTTGTGCATAAGAACGGATAAAAACATTGAAAAGTATATGATACTGCTTTCATATTTAAATTTAAGCCTTCATAAAGGAAATTCATAAAATCACGTATTAAAAAGTGTGGTGGGGGAGGGAGGGGGGGTGTCAGCGAGGACTCTGCACTGTGGTAGCGGTTCAGTGATAATCTCCCTTCTAATTTAAGCAGCTTTTTGTTCTCTATGCACGTTTTTTGTTTTTGAAAATACCACTTTAAAAAACACACACAGAAAAAAACATTCTTAGTATAAGTCACGAACTAGCAACAGAACTCTGCTGAACACAGACTCCTGCCATAGGAGACTCCTCCCTGTCAATGCCTTGTCTCATGCCCATGTGACCCTCCGTTATATAGTGACCAGGCCCCGTGTTCGTGGCAATAGGGTACGCTGGATGTCCTGCTATGCCAGTCTCTTGGCGGGGATTCGAGAAGGCACCCAATCCCATGTTCATACTGCCATTCTGGCCAAAGTCCAAGGCATTGGCAGCAACTGGGCGGTTCTGGTAGGCCGAATGGCCATGGTTACCAGTGGAGGAGGAAGATGTGGAGGAAGAGGAGGCAGAGGAAGACAGGGAGGTCATGGACAGGTGGCTGTGCACCACCTCCATGGAATCCTGCGTGGAGGCGCTATTTGTGGGAGAGTTGTAGAGCCGAGGCCGGGGTCGTACTGGTAAGCCTTGTGCGTGGTGGTGGTGGTGGTGGTGATGATGGTGGTGGTGGTGTGGTGGATGAGAGCTGTTGCTTGCTATTGAGTGTAAAGCCTTCTGGGGCTGTTGGGGAGGCACATGAAAGGTGGTCTCCTGGACAGGGTGAGTCTCTACAGTGACCTGCTGTGGTCCGTCACTACCAACCCAGGATCCAGGTGGAGGAAACTGTTGTCTTACCTGCATGATATAAAAAAAAAAATATATATATATATATATATATATATATATATATATATAATAAATCGCTAAAACAAAACTCACGACTTTTTGTTTAAAGCCGTAATGTTTCTGAAACATGTTACCGTAATTAAATACACTAGTAAAAAATCTGAAGTATTATTCTTCGAGTAGCAGTATGTATCTGCTGCTGCTAGTCACCTGTGGGCACAGGCTGTCGCAGTCCATGGCCTGCACCGCAGCACTAAAATGACCTCCGCTGTGCCGGTGTTGATGTGTGGGGTCTGACCTCGCTCTTCCACTCGTGCTCGTCCCAGATGATCCTCCTGGGAACAAATACGGTAGGGGTCAAAAGGTCATACTTGGGGAAAAAGCTGCGGATATTAATAATGTTTAAAATGACCAGGTGAAGAGGCGAGCGCACCTGAACTGGAGGAAGTGCTGGATGTGGTTCCAGAAGACTGCGACTGTTCCAATGCTGGACTTGTGGACACACTGCTACTGGTATTAGTGCCTTCATCTGCGGTCTTCTTGAAGAAGCTATGCTGCAGAGCGTAGTAGGGCTGAATACGACCCTTGGGGTCATAGTCCAACATTCGAAGGATGAGGTCCTTGAACTTCAAGTAGTCAGCTACTGCATGGCCCGACTCCCCAGCTCGTCGCCCTCCAGGACCTCCAGTCTCAACACCGAGGATGCTGTGCAGCTTTCGAGTTCCTGGCGGTTTGTACTGTTTAAAAACAGGAAGAAGGTTTAAAAAAGAAACATTTAATTTGTAGAATACATCAAACGCTGAATCCAACATCTGTAACTAACTCTTTTGCCATCTTTGGTCTTCTTTGTAGTCCACGTGCTATCAGGCAATTTTTCAAAAAACTTCCTTGCTTTAGGGGCCTGATCCAATATGTGATTGGAAGGGATGCCCAGGACTTCAACAATCTTGTTCATTTGATCCACCTAGACCGACAAAACTTCAGATTAGTTCACAGAAAACCACTTACACATCTGATCAAACACATGAAACACATCTGCAGTGGAGGAAACATGCCTCATTCGCTCCACTGAAGAGAGGCTCTCCGGTATGCATCTCCACCAGTATACAACCCAGAGACCACATGTCAATGGCCAGGTCATAAGGCATTCCCAGCAGAACTTCAGGGGACCGGTAGAAGCGACTCTGAATATATTGATATATCTATTTAAAAAAAAAAAAAGCATTGAAGAATTTCATTATCTCACCACGTGACAAAGCAAGCCTACAGCAGTCATGCAAGAAATATGTACAAATAAAATCCCTGCAACACACCCTCTGTCCAAGCTGACATGAGCTCCCAAAGTCCACGATTTTGATGGCGCTTCTCTTAGGGTTGCACAAGAGGATGTTCTCCGGCTTTAGGTCACAGTGGATGATGCTGAGCTCTGGCGTAGCAAGGAACAGAAGTGCAGTGCACATCTGCTGGGCAAACTTGCGGGTCAAGTTCAGAGAGACACCCCGGAAATTTGTGTTCCGAAGCAAGTCGTAGAGGTTGTAGGACAGCATTTCAAAGACTAAGCAGAGGTGATTCCGAAACATGAAGTGGCGCTTTAGGTGAACTGTACAAAAGGAACAAAAAGAAGAGAACATAGAATATAAGGTGCTTTTACATTTCTGCTGCCATTTTACACTGAAAAACAACACAATGGCAGTGTTCATGAAAGTTCTTTTGGGCACTGATCATTTCAGATCATCATTTTCCAGCTAATGTGTGATTAATTTGTTTCTCAGGAGCTCATTAAAATGTATACTCTGTCCCAAATTCCATTTAGCAAATATTAAAAGTAAAACTCTTGGCTTGAAATAAAATTATAGAGTACTTTGAAATGTTTAAATGTTGGGAAAAATACATTTCATGTTTAATAAAAGCCACCATCAGAACAATGTATACATTTAAACCTCTTATTTTTAATCTGTTAAATGTATTGTTTTTTTGGGGACAGCTGGAATTTTAACAGTTTCTCTGTCCAGAGGACAGCAGAACTGGGCTTTAAGGTTTTGCTATCAGACCATTACACCAGCATGTAATTAATTAATAGGATTTTATGACTTTCACACACAATCTGCACATAATGACATAAGGAAGCAAGATCCCATCATTACCAATGTAGTACTTCATCTCTGTGTCATGCTTGTTCATGAGCTCAAGGAGTCGCACTTCAATCTGGGCTTGATTTAGAAAAGCCTTCTTGTTCTTGATTATCTTAATTGCCACCCACTCCTGTTCAACTCGGTCATAAGCTTTAACAACCTATAAAGAGAGGGTCGGAGGGGAGGGGAGGGGAGGGGAGGGAGAGAGAGAGAGAGAGAGAGAGAGAGAGAGAGAGAGAGAGGGAGAGGGAGAGGGAGAGGGAGAGGGAGAGGGAGAGGGAGAGGGAGAGGGAGAGGGAGAGGGAGAGAGAGAGAGAGAGAGAGAGAGAGAGAGAGAGGGAGAGACAGAAAAATATATACACCAGACGAAATCAAATAAACATGCTCAAAAAGAGTCTCAGAAGGAAGACTAACCACAGATTTAAAGTGTCTCATTTGCAAAAGAAGACAGATGAAACACATACACAAACACACACCTACCTGTCCAAAAGACCCTTTGCCGATTAATGAATCAATTTCATATCGGTCCATCCACTTCTCCCCATTTTTCACAATGTAATCGTAGTTATCATCATCATATCCATCATTGTAGAGTTTTCTCTCCTTCTTGTTGCTTGAGTCCTCACCTTGACCCTGTTGATGTCGGCGTTTCTTTTTTGCATAGTACACCTGAAAGGAAAAACACTCAACATTTGAATCTTATTGATCAGTGATGTAATGTCTATTAATGTGGATTCGCAGGCAGAGGTGGGTAGTAATGAGTATTTTTGTAACTTGAGTACATTTGTGAATAGGAAACTGTACTTTTACTTCACTACATTGGGTAACACTTGACTCGTTACTTTTTAAAACATTAACATAGCAAATACATAGCAACATAGCAAAATAATCACATGACATCATTTCACCAATCAGACGTAGCCATGCAGTCACAGTCACATGACCACACACAAACTGGGGCAGTAAGAACGGCTCAAACTTCACACAGGACAGACACGGAATAAAGAATGGCAGATGCGACTGTCTTCAGTGCTAAAACCAAAGGTTACAGAACGAATACAGAATCCCAGTCGCTTAACATTAACATTTTGTTAAAGGCTGCCTGGAGAGCTGCTTGGATTGAAAAGTTTCCTGACTAAAGCTTTTCGCTACCAGATGTAACTTGACCACAACACCAAAAACTCTACAGTAAAGCAGTCAAAGCACATCCTCAACACAAACAAATCATTTTAAAAAAAGCAATCTTTACTGCAATTGTTGTGTTTCATATTAATGGATATTCCATTAATGTTTACATCTAATTAACCATTTTTCTATCATTTTGGACATTTTAATGAATAAAAATCATCATGTTTATGACAAAATATCCTTAATTATGTAGTGACAAAAGTGATAAATAATCAATATTTAAAATTGTAAAAAAAAAAATTTTTTTACTTAACTTGTCTAAAGTTACATGTGCGTATGCAATTTTGTTTTTATCACCTTCATTAAAAAAATACTGGAAATTTTTGAAAAAAAGATTTTGAATGTGCTTTATAAGAAATTACCAAAATTGACTAATTGTTCAGACAAATAAAATAAAAATGAAGCAGACATCATGAGCAATTTTTTACAGTGATTCCGTGGTATGAAAGAGATGCAAACAAGTAGAAATCCAAACAAGTAATTGGAACAACAACCATGACTGAACAATATGGTCACAATATGGATACACTAATCTGAGATATTATATAATTCTATAAATACATGATAACATAAAAAATAGTGCAAAATGGTCCTACCTCATTGATGTGTTTGTAGGTTTTGATCAAGTCAATAGAGAGCTTCCTCAAGGGGGCTGCTGACGGGTCACGAAAACACTGGGGCATTCGTCTCTGGGAAATCACAATGTTTAACAGGAATCAACTCACAGGCTTTTAAAGCATATTGAACAGAGCAGAGGATTTACTGTGGCAGTAGATATACAGGTCACTGCAGTTTACCCATCTCTCACATAAATGTGCCATAGTTCCCACGGTCACTGAGGCACTAGGCAGGTAATCCCAGCCATATGACGCCTCGCTCTACTCAAATGTTTGGTTTAAGGTCCAATTTGAAAATCTAGGGCCCAGAGGCACATCTGAACATGAACTGACTACTGGACAGTACATATGATGTTGAACTGAAATGCAGAATATTCTAATGGTGTGGAAGCATTGAGCTGGACTTTACATGGCTAAAACAGCTGCATTCTCCATACCTGGGTAGACACGGCCTGCTGAGCCTGCTCGCTGTAAGGCAGTACTGTGACAGATGGATCAGTAGTCTGCTGGTGGCAGTCACTGTACTGCTGGTGCGAATGAGGCATCTGAGCAGCCATATGAAGTCCAGAAGCATGGAAAGAAAAAGTGGGTGCGAGTCGGACAGATGAAGGTTTGCATGCTGAAGTCTCTCCTCCTAGGACACACACACACAAAAAACATCATGATGAACTTTTTGAACCTGACAATGCACCCTACCTCACTCGTCAGTGGTCCATGACCTGGTGACACAGTAAGGATTTAAAAAAGGGCTACAATGAAACACAGAGATAAGGGGAGGAGAGAGAAAAAGAAAAAAAGCCTTAATAGCGGCTGCCAGTAAGACCATCAGTCTGAGGCTATTTATGACTCTGCTGCATAAACGCTAGCCTCCACACTGTGGAGCCCAACACATGTGCCCTTCCATTCACCTCCATTTACTGAAGACTGGGAAACTGCTGTGTCACTTAAAGCGCTGTGTGTCCACATTCTGGCAATCAAGCCACAGGATGACGGAAAAAGATCTCGCCATTAAAGAGCAACAGGAACAAAATCCTACTCAGTTACTGAAGTAATTTAGTTAGCGTGCAGTTTAGTGAGCATTGAAATCTATGGCACAACAATTCATATCTATTTAATAATTTCAAAAGGAACTTGTGTAGGTGCAGAAGTACAGACCATAAAACACCACAGAAACCTAAACCAGGAAGCCATTTTTCATAGGAACAGTAGAAACATTTAGTGAATTAAAGGTTCAACCAATTAAAGATGGTTTACATATTCATTCCATACCACCATACCATTAAACACAATATTGGAAGGGATAGTGGTGGCCTAGCGGGTAAGGAAGTTGGCGGGATTGTGGCACTAATGCGCCACTGAGCAAAGCACCGTCCCCACACTTCTCACCGGGCACCTTTCATGGCTGCCCACTGCTCCCCAATGGTGATGGGTTAAACGCAGAGGACACATTTCATTGTGTCCACCATGTGCTGTGCTGCAGTGTTTCACACTGACAAATCACTTCACTTTGAAAATCTGAAAAAATCTTTTTTTATGTGAAATGGCAAATAATTGCATTTTCACTGGGTAACACATGAAAATCAGACCATTAAAATATATTACTGGTAACCAAAGTATATTTAGCAACCCATTTGAAATTTAACTACAATGCTCAAAAAAATAAAGGGAAAACTTAAACAACACAATGTAACTCCAAGTCAATCACACTTCTGTGAAATCAAACTGTCCACTTAGGAAGCAACACTGACAAGCAATTTGACATGCTGTTGTACAAATGGAATAGACAACAGGTGGAAATTACAGGCAATTAGCAAGACGTCCCCAATAAAGGCGTGGTCCTGCAGGTGGTGAATACAGACCACTTCTCAGTTCCTTTCTGGCTGATGTTTTGGTCATTTTTGAATACTGGTGGTGCTTTAACTCTAGTTGTATCATGAGACGGAGTCTAGAACCCACACAAGTGGCTCAGGTAGCGCAGCTCATCCAGGATGGCACGCCAATGTGAGCTGTGGCAAGAAGGTTTGCTGTTTTTGTCAGTGCAGTATCCAGTGCATGGAGGCGCTACCGGGAGACAGGCCAGTACATCAGTAGAGGAGGCCGGAGGAGGGCACCAACCCAGCAGCAGTAGGACCACTACCGTCGCCTTTGACGTCCACAGGTGGGGGTTGTGCCCAAGACCAAGCAGCACATTTGGCATTTGCCAGAGAACATCAAGATTGGCAAATTTGCCAGTGGTGCCCTCTCATGTCTTCACAGATGTGAAGACACCGTGAAGAACCTTCTGCTGCCTGCAACATACTCCAGCACAACCCGTTTTGGCAGTGGGTCAGTAATGGTGTGGGGTGGCATTTCTTTGTGGAGCCGCACAGCCCTCCATGTGCTCACCAGAAGTGAAAGTGAAGTGATTGTCATTGTGATGCACAGGTGCACACAACAAAATGTGTCCTCTTGGAAATCACCATTAGTGAGCAGTGGGCAGCCATGACAGGGGCCCGGGGAGCAGTGTGTGGGGACGGTGCTTTGCTCAGTGGCACCTCGGGGGATCGGGATTCGGCAACCTTCTGATTACAGGGCCGCTTCCTTAAATGCTAGGCCACCACTGCCACAGGTAGCCTGACTGGGGATCTTCAGACCATACGATGGAGCGGTTTGATTTCCATTGATTTTTGTGTGATTTTGTTGTCAGCACATTCAACTATGTATATGTAAACAACGTATTTAATAGGAATATTTCATTCATTCAGATCTAGGATGTTTTTTGGTGTAATTGAGTGCATATTATTTACACATTTTTAGGCACATCTGAAAGAAAATAAGCAAAAAATGGAAACCCAAAATTAAAGGTATCAACATGCATTAACATTTACGTGAATAAACAACCAAGCCACCAACACTGGGTAAAATAATCATCTTTATGTTATCCATGTGACGCCAAAGTTAAGGTGCACAGATTTGGGTACTCCTTGCTGGGGGATTAACAGAATGAAAAACTACACTCTCAATTACCACTTTATAGGCACAAAGCAAGGCTCCTGCAAAGCTGATTAATCTATTTATCTATCTAGTATTATTACTATAAACCTGATTTGAGATCTAGACTGTGATGACAATGATATAGCCCTGGTTCTACAACATTATTTTTTTATCATTAAAAAAAAAATTTCATCACAAATAATCAACCAAACCTAGTCCCTTATATAGCACAAATCCCAAACAGCCAAGGTGGTGCTGAGCCAAGTATAGTCCCCACACACTGCTGTTCGTTATTTGCAATGACAAATCACTTCACTTTAAAAGCATCAGTTTCTAATATCACTTTTAACCAATAATCCACATTTCATGATTTCTCCTCTTTAGAACTTTAAACCTGATTTTTTTTTTTTAGCATCAGTCATGATTGTGTAAATCCATTTTCTGGCAGAAACCTTTTCTACAGTACAGTACACATGGTCCACATAGATCAATGTATTCACAAATTGTCCACTGATAATTAATAATATCTGTTTAAGCAACCACATTAAAGGTGAAATGATCTAAGTAAGAAAAGAACAATGTTAGTGATGAAAGTGTAAATACTGAATTAAAATGACCCAGCATTATAAATATTGGTTGTTTACAGCTGCAACATAAATGTTGCCATAATAACAATTACCAGTAAAGTATTTTGTATTCAGTCATACATGTGCAGCAATAAGTGGTGACCTGTGGTCAAGCTGCAGTAATACAACTGTTGTGCTGTAATGTGACACAGTGGCACTGATGTGAGGAGCCGCCATACTCTGCTTTCAGCCTCATGCCTGTAACACCAGCTCACCAGTGGTATCCTCTGAAATAAACTGATAGAACAACTGATATACTCTAAAGTAAAACAGGTGACAGTCTTTCAATTTAGTGTAGTCTGTCTGTGTACATTGATCAATAAAGTGTCACAAGGCTTCACAATGATTAGGATTATTAAGCAAATTAAAAGAGAAATGAAATACATAAACTAATCTGTGATTTAGTGACCATTCAAATGTACCTTCCCCCAAAACCTGAAAACAGTAACTAAACAGTTAAAATTTTTTGAGGTTGCTCAAAAATGTGAATTATTATTTTAAATCAGCCTGAAGTATAGAGCCATGAAGTTTTCCTTCTCAGAAATTATTGCTTTACATATTTGTTTTAAATGTTGAAAAATATATGAATATATGGCCTTCAGTTATAAATCAAAAATGTGTTACAGAGGAAAAGGGGAAAGGAAAATGTAAAGATTCCAAATATAGAGCAGAGTAGTTACACATTTATCTAATACAGACGTAATGGTAATACAAGTATAACCCCAATGAAAGCAATTTATTGTGCAGGAATGAAATATAGTTTAAGTAAATAATTCAAAGCTTCAAACAATTGATTCAGTTTGACCTTCTCAGTTCTATTTTGAAATCTTAGACTGTCTGTAGTGAATGGGAATTCTGCAGATCATTAAGTACCCATTTATCAACGTCTCTCACCAGGCAACACAATGCAGCAGAACTACACAGAGAAACCACCCTTCTGAACCCCAGCAACAGTGCCTAATTAGCATAGCCTACCACTAGGATGATGCTGCGAGATTGGCTTTTGCTTTACTTGCTCCAACCAATCAGAGGCAGGTATGCAAATAACCCACTTTTGTTGCCAGGGCAAAGAGCCCATCTATTGTCCAATAGGAAAACAAGTAATAAACAAGAGATGAAATTGCACTTTGTCACATTTCCCAGCTCCATTTAACAGGTTATTTGCTGGTTTAAAAAAGAAAAAAAAAGAAAAAAAAAGAAAGACGACTATTAGAAATGGAGAAGTGTATTAATAATTGCACAAAGAGAACCAGCTCAAAAAATGATGCAAAAAGTGCAGCAGTTAGTGGATGAGAATGACCTAATGACCTATATAATTTCTACATTCAAGCATATCTGATAGATATGTTCCAGATTTCAGCATTACTACTATTACCAGGACAAGATCTCAGTATTGTTAAATAATTTTAAGAGTGTTTGAAATATATTAATGAGAATGTTAAACATACAAATTACTTTAAGTTGCATTTCATATTATTGAATTATTGACCAGCCTTTTCCAAAATCTCAATTCTTCAAAATCAAGACCTAGAGGCATTAGCACGTATTAGCACTAATGAAAAGATGATAAATGTGAAAGGAAAAAAAAAAAAAAAAAAAGTTTACCAAAGAAACATGTTTTATTTATTGTAGCCTTTCAATAACAATTTGGATAATCAGAACTTTTGAAGACAAAACAATATGTTAAAATTGGAAACCAACCTGTATGCATCGTCGTCTGGTCAATCTCATATCATCCTGGAAGGAGAGTCCAGCAGCAAACCACAGCCTAATAGGAAAAAGGCACAGAAAAGCCATGTTTACATAAACTTTTACGATTCACTCTCTAATTAGTAAATCAGACGTTTATCCACCTTTCTGTGGTGTATGGAAATTGAAGTAGCCTTCTATGACACCACATTTACAGGCACAAAGCTGTACTATAATCAGACTGGTGAAAGCATATTATAAAAAAATACTTTATTAATCATTTTTACTATTACCTGAAGATATAATACCTAGATTAGCTTGGGTTCCAGCAAAGGAACTGCCAAACTGATATGGCCCAGTTTCAAGTTATTTTATTTAGTCCATTTCCATTTGATGAAGAGATTAGTATGAAATTTTCACTTTACCACAAGTGATTATTTCTAATGCAATGTCAATGCTCTAACCCTCTGGATAAAAGTAAATGAGACTATGTTCACTGTGCAAAGATGAAATGTCTTTGCGCACAAATATTTTCACATGCACATATAAAACTATCAATATTGCATTTTTCGTTAATGCTTTTTGAGCGCTTTTATCATATTAGTAATTAAAATAGGAAGATACTATCAACACAATATCTGAATTGCTGCTGCCTGTCTGAAAGTGTGCAATGCTCTCACTAGTTACTAGCAAATTTGTGGAAATGAGAACTATTTTTCGCTGTAATCAACCAATTTTTTCAATACCAACTAGAACGTACTCTTGAATGTGACCAAAATTAAACTTCAAAAGACAAATCCACACACAGACACCAGTCTAATTGCATAAGGTCTGGTTCGAAAGTGCGACCCAAGATGCAACCCAAGAACTGAGGTGCAGTGGCTCTAATAATTTTACCCTTTGATGTTTCCATTTGACATATAGCACTATAACACATGTAATCATGAATTTATTTTTCTGTTTGAAATAAAATGAATGTGGGCTATACAGTGGCATAATTAAGCAAAAGGTTCAGAGGGAACACTCAGAATAATATCTTGATCCCATGTAAACTTACTACAGTAGTTAATTATGTTGGCACCACAAAATGCCAGCACGCTCATTGATGTGTCTAACATAAGCATCATTGTCACCACTTTTGGCCAAAACATTTGTAGTTTCATTACAGTTCTTAATTTATTACAAGATTCTTGTTTTGGCTTGCTGTAGAGTAATTGTGCTGTAATGCCCATAGCTGTAAAATATGCACCCTGTTCCATTTGCATTGGCATTGTTTCAATAAACATATACATTTATCACAGAAATTAAGAAAGGTATGTTCATTCAGTATATATTGTCAGCTGATTTCAATTTGCTACTATATGCCTTTCAACATTGTTCCAGAGCCCTAGATTTGTCTTTGACTGTTGATTCTCTACATTGTCTTGATCCTGGTGGTAGTAGCCTAGTGGGTAACACACTCGCCTATGAGCCAGAAGACCTGGGTTCAAATCCCGCTTACTACCATTGTGTCCCTGAGCAAGACACTTAACCCCAAGTTGCTCCAGGGGGGGACTGTCCTTGTAAATACTGATTGTAAGTCGCTCTGGATAAGGGCGTCTGATAAATGCCATAAAGGCATAATTTCTGTTGTGATGCAGGATATTGACATTGATCTGCTGAAAGATGTCATGCAGCAGAAGAACAAACTTGAATACATTGTAAAACGTTTACAGTACCTTGAAATATACAGTCTAGATTTTGACTTGTGAAGCTATTGGTTAAATTAAAAAAAAAAAGTTTAAAATCCTAAAAATTATTATCTACATAGAGAGGTCATTCACGTAGGAAGACATAAAGAAGACCCGGGAGTAAGCAGCTAAATCGTATCCCAAACCTCAGCAACTGGTCTTCTCAGATCAAGACCTTTAACAAGTTTGTAAGCTGTGAAGTTGTGAACCATTTTGGAAATAAAATACAGTAATAATTGCATACAAATAAAATGTACAAATAATTACATATTAATACTGCTTCGCATTCATGGAGGTGTTACTGCACTGAGACAGCAACTTAAAAACAGTAATAGCATAATATACATGGCATAATAGCAAAATATACAGTACGTATCAAAAATGATTTATTTCCTGTGAGACTATACAATATTAAAACCTCTTCCCTCTTACAATCTCACTTTGAAGTAAAAAATTAACGGGGAGTAATTGGGATTTCCTAATGTCAGTGAATTCAACAATAAGCATGAACAACTTTTCTTATATTATTGTGATAGCTCAAAAACTGATAATCTCTGTGTTAATTGTTGTGAACCAGACCAAAAAAAATGACCATGTTCTTATATCATGTGTATTAGAGATAAATGAGCATTGGCATACCTAAACCAGCTTGCAAGTGGTATCCAGGTGAAAATAACCCTGGCTTGACCGCAGTTGGATGGTTTAATACGTCTACTTCCAGCACAATCATTGGTGTAGGTCTGCAATAAGAAAGAAACTATTAAAAATAAAATCGACAAAGACCGCATTAATAGGAATGAAAACACACCGGTAAACACTTTTATTCCCCGCTAACCCAAGTAACACTACACACTACCAGTAACATAATATATCTCAATTATGATTATGAAAAGTAAAATAAATTTTGGTATAAGGATTAGCAGCATTGATTTAATTTGTATTTCTGCATATTGGTCAGACAATTTATAGAGGTAATTTTAAGTCAGCAACTTTTTCAACAACTTAACTGTGGAAATAATGAGACTGGTCACGCCAAAAAAAAAAAAAAAAAAAAATCAGAAATGGTTTGAAAGAGACCAGAGATCAAGTGTTCACTTGGTCACTAAATTCCAAAGTGTGAATTCAACCCAATAGAGTATTTTTGAAATGGCGGGGTCTATAGGAGGCACCATCTCACAACAAGGATCAGCTACCAGATTCCAGAAAACACCTTCAGAGGTCAGATGTGTGCCTCCAAAATGCTAGTATGACTTCAAACCTGCAGCATTAATTTCTACAATCAATATCATCTTGTTGTTCAAGAACCCATGTATACCTCTAAATTATAGTAAACAGTGATGAAAGATCATTCTTTTGCAATTGCAGAATCACACAGTGAACATAAACATAAATGAACATAATATAAATGTAAAATAATGTAGCTGCTGTATATTAAGAAAATTATTATGAGGACCACACATGCTAGAAAGGTTTTTATTTTCAGCTATTGGTATTCAGCGCAAAATATAAATATTTTCTATGTAGTGTAACCCGGTCAATCATAGAGGCTACTAATGGCTGTATAAAAATAAATAAATAAATAAAAATCCTATCTCTGAACTGTGAAGATATGAAGCGTATAATACAATAAAATCACACAATTAAGAATCCTATTTTACTCAATTCAATCCAAACTTTATTTGGGGTCAAAAACTACAGTGGTCAAATGCCCTCTTACTATAGCACTGTTAATGGGTCCAACCGTTCTACTTCAGGCCTAGTATGAATGTTTAGTCATAGCAGTCATAAACAATAGTAAGTGAAAGAGTTATTTTTGTCATTGTGATACACAGCACAGAATGCTTAAATTCACACCATCAAACTGGTATACCTCCTACAGAGTTTCCTACCCAGACATCCTAAGATTTAGCATTTAGACGGACTGCCAATGATAATAAATATATGTATAATCCAAATTTAACTCTGCATCCAGGGTCCTAATTTTAATTCACAACCGCATGAAGTGAAGCGCTACCCTGTAGGCCCATGTGAAGTATCTGAGGGCATACAAAACCCCTTATCCACAACACATGGGGGTTTGGTTAAATGCAGCACAGCACAGAGGGAGGCAGTGTTGCCAGATACTGCCAAACTAGTGCCAAAAATAAATAAATAAAATACATACATACATCTACAATAAGGCACAAGACAGCATAGTGAAGACGGCGCAAAGGATCATTGGCACACCACTTTCTGCAATAAAGGACATTTACACCACGCGCTGTCTCAGACATCGCCCTCAGACACTGTCCTTTTTCACTTTTCTGCCATCTGGCAGGGGACTCAAGACAAGACAAGACAACACACTCACACTCACACACACACACACACACAGCATGATTTAGGAACAGTTTTTATCCCAGTGCTGTATGACTATTTAACACAGTAATAAGGACAGCTTTTCTTTCTCTTTTCAAGGCAATAAAAGATTCTGTCACATGTGGTAGCACTTTACATGGCACGGACACTTTACATAATGTAACTTACATACTTATGTTAACTTTTATTTACTTATTTAAATAGATATTTATTGATTTCATACTGGCTGTTGAAAGATAAAACCTGTGACTGGTATTGTTGCACTAGTATGTCTTGCGTGTCCAGTTTGAACAACTTTACTTGAAATTAATACAAAAGTCCTCTTTTTGATCTTTCTAATCAGCACTGCATTTTTAGTGCTTATTTTATTTTTATTCATACTCATAAATGTATGTCTTACCCTCTGCGCAGTTGAAGCATAAGCAATTTCCCTCAAGATTAATTAAGTTTTCTGATTCTAATGTGTTTCTGAAAAGTCTCCTTGCTCAGATGACCATGTGATAGTCTTTTTTCTGTTGATGGTCCAGTGCTGGGTACTTTATTTATCCAGTGCACGGGAGATTTTATTCTATTTAAAGAACATTAAAAAAAATAAAAATTAATAGGCGTAAACATAAGGTGTACCGATACACACTTTCAAAAAGTCCAAAGGATTCACTACTCCTTTTGAGTGTTGCATATTGATCATATCTGGCACTTTTAAGTGTATTCTTATCTGTAAAATTTCACCCTTGCCAGTGAAATTTTGCACTTTATGGACAACCTCAACTTCAAGCAACTATTCTCTCTACGAGCAGTATTTGAGTGTACATGAAATTAGCTCAATTCTGTAGTAATCACGAACCAAAAAAAAAAAAAAAAAAAAATTCATAAAACTGGTTTTAGATCAAGAAAAATTAGAGGCCACACATGAAAATACGGATATGTGAAGTATATAATAACTAAAAGAACAGATCCGTTTTGCAAAAACATTTGTGCCTAATGCAAGGTGGAAAAACCAGTGCATATTTTATAGCTGAGGCAAAACTGGAGAGGACCAACTATAAATGCTGATGGGATTCAACATGTTCGCTAATGCGTTGTGATATATGTTTTTCAGTGGGGGTGTGTATTGGCCAGGATTTCACAATACGTATACTTATCATGATATGATTATATTGTGAAACTGTACATATTGCAATATTCAACAGTTGTCTTAAAATGTAAAAACAGAGCTGATACTGTGAACAATCTGTGTGGATTACATAAGCAATAGTACTGTTTAAAAATGTGTGGTCACAATGACATTTGGAACATGTTGAAAAATTAACATGTTAACATTCTAATGCTAGCATGCAAACATCAAAAATGCTAATGGGGGCATGACCACGATGAGTCACGTTAAATTTAGTGATGTTTGGGACATGTCAATTATCCAGTTGGAAGACTGAATATATGACAATTGTTGCTTTGTAAAATGAATGCGTTTCAATGGGAAGATGGGAGATGAAAAGGAGAAGTGGCGGTAAGGGGGATGAGTGGAATGAGGTTAAATGTGATTGAACTGGTTAAATGCATGTGAAATATGTGGTGGTTGAAAGAATGAAAACATTACCATTGTTGCTCTGTAAAATGCATGGGGGTAAATTTGGAAGATAATTATTGAAAGTGTGACCACTTTGCTCTGTAAAAAGAATGACACTGAATGGAAGGATGTAGTGATTAAAAAAGTGATAAAGATGGGTGGTAGTAGCCTAGTGGGTAACACACTCGCCTATGAACCAGAATAGTAGTAATCCCACTTACTACTATTGTGTCCCTGAGCAAGACACTTAACCCTAAATTGCTCCAGGGAGACTATCCCTGTAACTACTGATTGTAAGTCGCTCTGGATAAGGGCGTCTGATAAATAATGTAAATGAGTGGGGGTGAAATGTTAAGTCAATGGGAAAAATTGGTCAAAAAAGTGGCATGCGAGCAATCACAGGTCACTTAAAAAAGTAACATACACTATTGTATATATACTCTTACACATTGGGTATGGTTCAGACAAATGTGTAATGTCTAGAGGTTGTGCAATAAAAACTGTAGGAGAAGATACAGTGAGGGGGAAAAAAAAAAAAAAAAAAAAAAGTATATTAAAAAAAATTTCCAAGCCAAAATAAATATAGTGATATATTGCTATATCTGTATTTTCTAACATGCCTATTCCTCAGAGTAACTGTATAAAGACATTCTCTTACTTCATTTTGGGAAGATGAAATGAAAAAGTAAAAAATAAATAAAAAGTGCACACTACAGAATAACTTGGCTATTTTTGGATCATTATTTGATTTTGACAGTTAAACATGGGATGTAACGATGCAGTGTAACTGGCAGTTTTGACTGTTCCCTGCGTATTGTGTCTGCTGGGTAGCATCACGCAAGTTACAGCCTTCTTTCACAAAAGCAATAGTTAATAAATGTTTAAAGAATAATAAATACATAAAAAAACAGCTAGACATTCAATACTTACAGGATATTATACTAGAAGAGATTTTATTTTTGAGTAACCATTTATTTGTTGTTTTACTATTTGTTCTGCACCACATTCTGCAAAAAAAATTGGGGAAATTTGTGAGGAAAACCGTATAGCGAAAATCCCACAAGTTGAGAGCATCATTACATACTTATTTAAATTTTGGTGCATTAATTGCAGATACTGGGTTGGGAACAAATTGCCTATACACTTATTTCTGTCAGAATTCACTTACATGCTCTGTTATTTGAAAACATTGTCAGTTTTCTCTGCATTGGGTGTTAAACCTGGCTGACTAAAATCAATTCAGGATGACTTCAGCGTGTCAGTAAAGCTTGTAAAGCTACTCATGGCCCAGCAATGTACACGTTCTGTGCTACAAGTGGTTCATTTTATCATATAGGTTCATTTGAGCATGACCTAAAATGTACAGATTGTGAAGGACAGTATGGCCAAATACAGAACCACAAACAATTGTTCATGACAGGCCAATTTAAGTTATGACAACTTCTACTCAATTAAAGCCAATGTCAGCAAAAATAATATTAAGAGAATTAAGACAGTGAGTACCTCATGCAAAAATTGGGCTAATTTGCAGCTACATTAATTCACTATACTTAGTTATATTAATATCTCTGAATTCAAAAGATATCTTGGACACAACACCAATTTTCTTCATTTCAGTTAATATTTGTTTTTAAACTACATTTTCACAATTAAGCCCATTTTATCAGCACTTTTCTCTGAATTGCAAAGTTTTGTCATTTAACTTTTCACAGGTCAACGACATCAAATTGCTAATTGTCGTAAACAATACTCCATGCAATATATCTTCAGATGGAAGATTTCTTGGGGTTTTCTGTCTTAACATTACAGCGGGGTTCAAATAAGGGCTTTAAGTAGAGCATTGCCTAACTCTCCATTTCTTCCTTTGGAGACATTCCTTGGTATATTTGCTGGTTTGCTCAGGATTGTTATCCTGTGGAAAGGACCACCTTCAGTTCAACTCTGATGCCCAGTTTAAAGTTGAATCAATGGCTACAGCCTGCCATATCTAGGCAAAAGTCACATAACAGACAAAACATCCACCATGCTTCACAATTGAATCGCTTAAAGGTTTAATGTCACTTTGTGAGGTTATTGAACATTAATAGGAGCTCCCCTAGACTGTCTACAGTCCTGCAGTGGCTAGAAATGGTGATAGGTGTAAAGATGAAAGGTTACATGACATCCTGTCTGCGCTTAACATTGAGTATGGTGAAGATGTAATTTCTGTCAATGCCTGGGGTGGTAGTAGCCAAGTGGGTAACACACTCGCCTATGAACCAGAAGACCCAGGTTCAAATCCCACTTAATTCCATTGTGTCCCTGAGCAAGACACTTAACCCTATGTGTCTCCAGGGGGAGTTGTCCCTGTAACTACTGATTGTAAGCTCTGGCAAAAACAATTTCATGCCAGGGAACCTTTAAAGTCCTTTACCTGTCAAATCAATATTGGTACATTTAATTAGCTGTACAAAAAAAAAAAAAAAAAAACACTTATGAATGTTATCTACTTACAATTTTAGTAGACAATGGCATTTGTAATTTAAAATGCAATAGCATGATCTATAAAATTGTAAGTGGATAACATTAGAAATTATAATGTGTACCACTGAAACCTGACAAACCCATTTCTAAATCATTATGATCATATATTTAACAAATATCAACAGGTGAAAAGAAAATCACCTGACAGGTTACTCTTTCATGATGTTGACAACCTATGAACATTGAACCATTGCAGAGAATTGTCACAAAACATGTCTCCCAAAAACTATTAATTAATGACTATTGTAATTAAACAAACACAAATTCCAGTTTAAAATTAATTCATGATTTATCCCTATTCTCATGAATGTATGATATATTTTGTAGTATACAATACTATATATTTTTCATTGTGTTTTATACTAAGTCATATCCTTAATACCCTCCTGAAACCTTGCACTGATGCATGATTTGATCCAGCAACTCACTGCTTTGTATTAATTAATGAGTTATATGGGTGTGTAAGAAAACAAAAAAAAAAAAGTTATTTTGTCATTGTGATACACAGCATAGCGCAGCACAACGAAATTTAACCATCACCTTTAGTGAGCAGTGGACAGCCACGACCGGCGCCCGGGGGAGCAGTGTGTGGGGACGGTGCTTTGATCAAAAGGGACTTCAGTGGCACCTTGGCGGCTCAGGATTTGAACCCAAAACCCTAAGAGTCTGCTTCCCTACCCACTAGGCCACCACTGATACATGTAACACTTTGTTTAATGGTAATGTATACATTTATTTTGAATTAATCATTTACACACAAATTAGACAGTGCTTCACTGTAATAGAAGTGGTTCAGGAATTCAGGCATAGAAAAGTTAGACGTGCCATGATCACTTAATTGTAATGGCATGACCTGTAATATTTCAGCATTGTAAATGCAGTAAAGCACTCCACAATCATATACATATTTTCCCAGAGTTTTATTTTGCGCTGCCATTTCCAAGCCTGTTGCTCCAAAGTTCTGCAGCAGCAGATATGGCTGCTTAGAAAATGTAAACAAACTAATTATCATAAACCTGACTGTCAATTTCACAGCAGAAATCATACGAATGATTATGGCTAGAATAACAAAATGCAGTGTTTGCATGGTCAAAATGAAAGTGTTCTCTGCATCTCCACAATCCAGCTAATATACTGCTAACTGTAAACAAGAAATTACAACTAAGCTCCCTTATTACTTTCAGACCTTCTGCTGATATTCAGAAGCTGAGAGAAAACAAATACTGTACATACTGATTTTGTCTTTTGTGAAACACTAATGTTTTATATAATTGGGACAGCGGTGGATTGGCAGGCAAGAAAGCGGATTTGTAACCGAAGAGTTGTGGGTTTGAATCCCGAACAGTCAATGTGCCACTGAGGTCCCCTTGATTAAGGTGTCCCCTCACACTGCTCCCCGGGTGCCTTTCATGCAGTCCACGACTAACTAAGCGTGATGGGTTAAAAGCAGAGGGCACATTTTGTTGCGTCACCGTGTATCACAATGACAAGAACAAAATGACGTTAATCTTAGAAATTAAACAAACTGTGATTTTTAAAACCAGTTCCACGGTTTTAATTCAATTCTCTTATTTTTTTCTCTGTAGCTTTTAAATAGGTTTTAGCCCTGATGGAATGCAAGCTGCCTGTACATTAAGGTCAAACTTGTGCTCTCCACTTTCCAGCAACATGGATAAAGACACATTGTTGAATGAAAAGTCTTCTGGTGTAAAACATGGTGATGCAAGTGACACTTCATACACACATCATAAACTGTCTATATTACTTTGTCAATACTTGCTGTTTGCAATGTTTGGGTCCTGTTCCTCCAAGCAGAAGAAGCCCATGGTGGAACATGAACCAAGGTGCCTATTGTGACTTTCAAAGATGCAAAATCATTAAACCTACACAAATGATGCATGTCCATAAAGATTAGCATATTTGAAAACATTTTGTTATTCAACCAATGATTCAGTGATGCACCACATTCAGGCATGCCACTGATTCAACAAGTATATCAATGCACACATTTCTTTAAAGGTCCCCTGACATTAATTTTTTTTTGCTTTTTATATCAGTCTTAGTGGTCTCCTAATACTGTATCTAAAGTCTCTTAAATTCAGCCGTGGTGCAGAATTACAGCCACTTTGATTCAGTCCCACAATGATATATCCACAGGACACGCCGTTTCGGTGTCTGTAGCTTTAAATGCTAATGAGGAGGAGAGGGGCGGGACAAGGAAGAGAGCAGCCTATAGAAGTTTAAATTACATTATCAACGCTGTTCACCAACCACACTGTTTGGCGCAGACAGGAAGTCGTCTCAGAGTACTTCCAGAAAGAATAAAATGGACCCACTGGTTCTTAGAGTCTCGCATGATGGAACTAAAAAAATAATAAATTTGTGTCATTTTTACATCCAATCACCAAGCAAGTGCAATGTTTCGCACATTTGGAAGCCATGACGGTCGGTGGAGCTAATGTTTTAGGGGAAGGGTGAGACGTTAACTGAGTGGAAAATGCATGAGAAAGGGGAGGTAACCATATGACAACATAAGGGGACAAATTCCAGATCCGACTGTCTGAGCTGCCTCTCTCTGAACGGTGAAGCAGAATGGCCAAAGCTCTCTTTACACCTATCGCCATTTCCAGCCACTGCAGGACCATAGAAAGACAGATAGGGGAACTCATATTAAAATGTTAAATCATCTCACAAAGTGACATTTTAAAAGTGTCTTTCACACTGTCTTACAATAAAAACAACTTTTAAACCTACATAGATTACCACAGCACTCATCCACCCCAGGCCCATGCAGCACTCTTAACACCAGTTTGAAAATAGGTGAGCGGGGGAAATTATGCAGGGCAGCATCCCTCTAGAACCTGTATCATGGAGTTTATGATGATTTATAACTATAAAAGACAGCTGATTCGTGCCACTGCGAATACAAGAAGAACATACGAGAACTCGGTAGGACGTTTCAAACCCCACAAGATTAAAAGCAACTCTGCTCACCAAAAAAGAAGGCGGACAAGCGAGAGCAACAGCTAATATTAGTGCGAAGGTGCGATGGGCCTGATCGTATACAACTTCATTTACTGCTACATTAGCCTGCTAGCTCGTGTACTCTCCCTCGAACTAAAAACCACAAACACGCATTGCCCAACTAGGCAACTCGGATCCCGCCGAATCTGCGGGAATAGTAATTATACACAGTTCGTACGGCGTCGTTTTCCTTAGGAAAGGCTAACATAACGAGTCTGATCCAGTCACAACCGAATTACACTTCCAGTGCTTCACAAACGAAATATCTTCCCTGGTTGCAAAACGTTCGTGTTGGCGACAATCGTTTCTAGAATATTTCTGAATAGACATTTAGATACGATGTGACTACAGATTTCGAACTGCGTATTTTTAGTTTGACGTTCGCAGTAATCATTTTAAAATGCACGGAACTATTAGAAACTATTCCCGCTAAAAACGAGAGCAGGGTCCTTCTTAAGATCGGTTGTCATTCGACCGACAGGCACGTAGATGTCTACAATACTGACAAACGTGATAAAAAAAAGACGAATAGTGTCGCTGTGAATCTATTCACCCTGTTCTATCTCCACGACGCCGAAATGGACAGATATCTTGTCTGTTTCTGCGAGCGAAATGCCATCCCGCTAGCCGCTAAACGCGGCGCATCCATACATAGCCATCTTATAAACCAGCAGACTTTCATGACTCAGAGTTGACAGACGCGGGCGCCTAGCAGAGCCGCTACCAGCCGACGTCTTCCAAAAAGGCGGCTAAGCGGTTCGGCATCAACGAGGCGCCGAGCGGCGCCGAATACGAGCGAGCGACCACGTAACGCTGGTTTACTTCGCGAAGGCGAACGCTGTCGCCGCTCACTTGTCATCCGTGTGGCCTAAACGCTACCCACGGAACGTTACCCACGGCGCCAGCTGCCCGCTTCGTAGCTGTCGCTGTGACAACTATCGGCCAAGTTTCATGTGCACTGACGCATTAATAACCCTCTCCCCGCATATAACAGGTATTACTTTCAAACGCTGGCCCGGTGCATTAGCCCACTATCACAACAGTGCAACTGTTGACCTTGTTGGCGAAGATTTGCCGAGGCGACTTTGTTTCAAGGCGCTCGGTTATTAACTTTATATATTTAGAAAGCGTGTTAACTTTGACCACGGCGAGCTAAAGAAGAAGGTTAGCCAGTGGGCTAGCGCGCTAGGTCCCTAACAACCGCCTCCACACTTGGTTTATGCAGCGGCTAACTAGCTAACCAGCTGGCTAACGCTGCGACTTACCTTTGTTTTTGCCCGCCACTCTTCCTATTCCGGAAAACGCGTCCACAATAAATCCCAGATGGCGCGAAGTAAAACGTCCAGACTCCTTAATTTGACGTCCCCGGGTATCCGAACGCGTTATCCTCGGCAATGGTGGCTTGATGTCAGTTCTGTTTTCAAATCAACAGCGCCTCTCCGTCAACTCAGCCGCGGTCAACACAAACTTACTCGGTATGCGCGCAGAAACGCGTTCGTCTCGACGCTAGCCGACAACGCGTACGCGTCCAACAACGCGCGTCCGCTCGCAACGTTCACAATCGCCATGGCCGGACGGCATGCTTCTTCAAATATCACGCGGTGCTAAAACATCTTCTTGAATAAGGATTTTTTATAACAAATTTTTACAAAATGGCGCGCGTTCCAAACCTGCGCAACGAGCCGGCCCGGTAGACTACACAGCGGCTAGTTAGCCTGCTAGCTCGCACGCTAAGGGAAACGGCAAAACAATTCGATTTGCCGCCGCTCTGTTCAATCGGCTACGTTATCGACAGTTCAGATTTTCAGTTTATATCGATGTTTATGCACACAAAATTTTACCAAGGTTCACTGTCACGTGCGTTTTAAACGAGAATTTTTACTCCGAAAGGAAGGTTCCTAAAATATTTGAAATATGAAAAAGTGAGGAACAAAATGGAGGCTGAATAGATCGTTACCATGACGACTGTCAATCAGCCCTCGAAATTCCCGGATAGACCAATGACGCAGGAACCTATCTTGTTGTTGTCATAGAAACTGCCAATCAAGTTTACGTTTAGAAAGGGGTGGGCCGAATAAAAGAACAAAGGGGGAGTTCACCAAGTCAGGCGAGGCGCAACTTCATTACAGCCATTATTTCTCAATCAAATAATAAATAGAAATAAAAAACAATTGAAAATCATCATGAGAATAAATATTTCTTATGCGTTCATTATTGTAATTCTTAAGTGTTTATGTAACAGTAAATAGTCATTGTATGCTAAGTAATTTCAAACAGGGCATTATTTTCACATAACATTTGAGTTTATGTCTGTACATTTTAATATAGAATAATAAAACATTTTGTCATATGTTGAATTATATACATTGTTTGATGTATGTTAATTTTTTGTAGAATTTAGGACTAAAAATACATTATTTGTAGTCTGAGACTTGTTGATAACTTCATGTGTATATGTGCTAAACAAATCAAGTTACATTTAAGAACTTTCCCCAAAATATTTACATTAATTCATAACAAAGATTCCATGCATATAACTTAGCATGGAAATTTCCACATTTTGATCACAACTGAATCCTGTGCTGTTTTTGGCACAGATTAAGGTTTTTATGGTTTTTTTTTTTTTTTTTGTGGGGGGGGGGGCTATGTGAATATGCATAAATAAAATCAAACAAATATTTGATTTACGAAAAAAAAATCCTGCACATTTTGCAACAAATATAGTGTTTTGTGGTTTATATGTTTGTGCCCATATCCTGGAAATTTTGTGAATTTTGTCTCATAACCTTCTAATTTTGTCTACTGTGTCATTATTAAAGTCTAACTTTAAGTAAATAATGTGCATTTGTACTTATGATTATTTTGCAGAATAATCCATGCAGAGAAATGGGCAAATATCGACTCTACTTGAAATATATGTAGAGTAATGCACAAAGAATTTCAGATCTGCTCCATATCTGTGTTTTCTAGTACCACCTATTCAGGTCAGAGTCACAGGGTCAAGCCTGTTCCACGAATCTATGTATGCTGTGCAATAAAAAGCCAATCCCACAGATGATGGAATTGGTTATATAAGGCACTTTTCTTTTAAGGCACTTTTCTCTTCCAAACTCCAAAAGGTCTTGGTTGGTTGAGTTATGTTAGGAACCAACTGCATACTTAAATCTATGGATTTAGAAAGGGATGTTGTAAAAGTTGTGTGTTGGCTATTTTATGAAACTGGTCATTGGCCTACCTAGTTTAATAGGTTCTAAAGATAATAAAATCTCAAATTCGAATTAAATTTTTTCATTCATCAACTAAATCTGGAATTGGTTTACTGCTTTGGTACTCAGACAGTAGTTCTTGGACTCCTCCAGCATTAATCCCTGACACTGCTGGTAATGCTGTGTTTAAATGCATTGTCGTTATTATTCTCAGTGTAGTGCTTCAGTGAGACGGTGGATGGCACCATTCACCCTGGATGACAGTCAGTAATAAATCATGTTAACGTTTACAATAAAGTCTAAACTGATTAAATTAGCCTACTGTATTTTAATGCTGGCCAGATATTTGGTGGAGTGGTACTTCCCTTCATGGCCAGCTGGGGGCGACCCGCGCCAGGATTCTACGTAAGCGTCTCTCGCAGATTAACAAGAAGAAGAAGAAACAGGAAAAGGAGGAGAGGCGCGTTAAATTTACACGGATTCTCTGTAGTCCTGATGTCCGTAACTCACTTTTTCGCAACATTTCCAGTTTTCCCGATTTTGACGACCTGAAGTTGAGTAAACACTCGCGTATTGCGATCGGAACAGCGTCACGTGGTACGAAGGTGTCACATGATTGTTGTGTCTGTGGATGTCTGATCATTGACGAGATGAGTTCCAGCCTCGATATCAGGCTCAAACGAGCCAATAAAGTATATCATGAAGGGGTAAGCTGCCTTTCTTCGACTATTTAGCTCATGGTCTGTAGAATATATGTATATATTTATGAAATACATTTATATATATCGTGACCATTACAAGTGTATTACTCATATCCTCAAGGATAAAAAAATGATTAATGATGGCCCTCATTTCCTATGATCTTTTGGTAAACAGGCTCTTGTGACATGACATGAATGACACAGAGTCCCTTTAGCATAAATACACGTTCCATTAGCCAGAGCCTAGTTTCAGATTAAGATTTATTCGTAACTTAGTTACAACTTATAATGTAATTGCTCTATGTAATTGCTGTACTTGTGTAATTGTACATGTGGGGTGGTAGTAGCCTAGGGAATAACACACTCGCCTATGAACCAGAAGACCCAGGTTCAAATCCCACTTACTACCATTGTGTCCCTGAGCAAGACACTTAACCCTAAATTGCTCCAGGGGGACTGTCCCTGTAACTACTGATTGTAAGTCGCTCTGGATAAGGGCGTCTGATAAATGCTACAAATGTAAATGTAATGTAAATGTACATGTGTACATATTTATATACTTAGTGTTTCCACAGGAAGTCAGGAACCTGCTGCATGCTTTAGAAAATGTATACTAATATGCATCATTTAAGATACCCACCCCCCAGTATGTTAGGACTTTTCTGACCTGGTTGTGTGGACTCATTTTGCGAACAGGAGACGCTGGCGGGGGTGGTGGTCATCACAAGTAAGGAGGCTGTCCAGCACCAAGGCATCTCCCTCACCATGGAGGGTGTGGTAAACCTGCAGCTCAGCTCTAAGAGTGTGGGGGTTTTTGAGGCCTTCTACAACTCTGTCAAGGTAAGACACAAACGGAACACTGGAAGTGCCCATCTCCCTACAGTAATAATGGATTGAGGTAATTTGTGTTCTTTTTCTTTGTCTCTTGCAGCCAATTCAACTGATCTCCAACAATATTGAGGTGGTGAAACCTGGAAAGGTTCCTAGTGGCAAAACTGAGATACCCTTTGAGTTCCCTTTGCATGTAAAGGGAAATAAAGTGCTATATGAGACCTATCATGGAGTTTTTGTAAACATCCAGGTAAACGTTTGCCTTTATTAACTATATTATTATGTATTCTCACATAATATTTTATGAAAAAAATTAATGAATTGATTAATTCATTATGTCCTTTCTTTGTTTCTAGTACACATTACGCTGTGATATGAAACGGTCCTTGCTTACAAAAGACCTGAGTAAGACGTGTGAGTTTATGGTCCATTGTCAGGTAGGAGCCTTTTTTCATTGTTACATTTGTGTTCGATAATTCCTTTAGAATTCTGTTCATCATAGCATTTCTTTCTTCTTTTTTTTTTTTTTGCAGCCTCAAAAATCCAAAGTTCAGCCTGGACCAGTAGACTTTACAATCACCCCTGAGACTCTGCAAAATGTCAAAGATGTAATGTACTGTAGTTATCACGTGTTAAAAAACATTCTAATATAATGTTCTTTAAAATTGCATTTATTTAATTCTATAACAGTATTTAAGTTTTTTTTAAATTAATTATAATAAACTGAAGGCTCTATTTACTAGCGAGGGTCGCTGCCGAAGTTCATGATAAAGGGCCACCTTGACGCCACCAACTGTGTGATCGCACAGCCTCTGACAGGAGAACTGGTAGTGGAGAGCTCAGAAGTGGCCATCAAGAGCATTGAGCTGCAGCTGGTTCGCGTAGAAACGTGTGGTGAGCATGATTCCGTGTCAGTCTGTGACACCAGCTTCATTTGTACAATCAATCGTCTGGAGCAGTTCATATCGAGATCTATTGATCTATCTACTTATATAGAGCTTTAAAAAAATTAAGGGACCACCTAGATCTTAAGACATCCTAGATCTGAATGAATGAAATATTTTTTAAATACTTTGTTCTTTACATAGTTGAATGTGCTAACAACAAAATCACACAAAAATGATCGATGGAAATCCAATTTATCAACCCATGGAGATCTGGATTTGGAGTCACACTCAAAATTAAAGTGGAAAATCACACTACAGTCTGATCCAACTTTGATGTAATGTCCTTAAAACACGTCAAAATGAGGCTCAGTAGTGCGTGTCCTCCATGTGCCTGTATGACCTCCCTACAATGCCTGGGCATGCTCATTTTCCCAACACACATCAGGATCATAGCACTCTAGTTTAAGAAACACTTTCATCCTATTTTTGACTTAACTACTTGTTCTCTGGTCCAAAATGCTTTCTTTTTAAATGCTTGTGCAGTGGGACACTGACATTGTTGGGTGTTGAGTGTTTGTTTAGTTGAACTATGCTGATATTCCTGTTTTGTTAAAATTCTACAGCAGTAAGGTCTGGTCTGACGTATGAACGGTTTATGTTATAGGCTGTGCCGAGGGTTATGCGAGAGATGCAACCGAAATTCAGAACATCCAAATCGCAGAGGGTGACGTCTGCCACGGCCTTCCCATTCCCATCTACATGGTGTTCCCGAGACTTTTCACGTGCCCTACACTTGAAACCACAAACTTCAAAGTTGGTAAGTTCTTAAATCAGTGCATACACACACCAAACTAAAACAGAACAAATCCAGCAGATTATTGTTGGGACTGTATATCCGTCCAGTATCATTGGGGATTAAAGGACGTCAGATTTTGGTCCTAGGCGGTCTTACATTTAAAAAGTTAAAAACTTTTTGCATGTTGATCTTGAGTATGAATATGTTCTTTTACAGAATTTGAAGTTAACGTGGTAATTGTTCTTCATGATGACCACTTAATCACCGAGAACTTCCCCCTGAAACTGTGCAGGGTCTAAGACTGGAGAGAAGTCCTGCTAGCCACAAGCAGGGTGTAATTAGTCACCAAATCCAGCATCACACATGGCAGGAGGAGGCGAGAGGAACTGATTCTCACAAGCAAATGATGTCAGTTAGTAAAATAAAATCTTTTAGCACTTGAGTTTCAAAACGCCTTTTGTATTTGCCTGAGATCTTTGTGTCAAATCTCATTTGTTTAATGGATAATAAAATAATTGAAAATAGAATAAAAAGATAACAATGGCTTAGTAGTTTATGTGGCTTTTCAGTCCCTGGACATTATGCCTGATCATCATTCTAAGACAGGGCGTTGCCTCCCTTTCTCCATCACCTCCAGATCACAACTACATTGCCCCACCCAAATGATTCTAGTTGGTTTAGATCTGAAACCAGATTTTTGGCCAATTTACCTGCAATCGGTCTTCCTTAAATCTTCCCTGAATATTTTTTGCAGTGTGGCAGGTTCCTTCTGCATGAGGACTTTTATTTACATGATGAAAAAGAAACTGATTAGTCAGTTCAAGGCACCTTCTTCCACCAATTTATCAGCTCTTCCCTGGGATCAGACCATACATGGCAGCTTTCACTTCATTGGGGCAGTGAAGGCCTAACGGTTAAGGAAGGTTGCCAGTTCGAATCCTGAGCTGCCAAGGTGCTACTGAGGTGCCACTGAGCAAAGCACTGTCCCCACACACTGCTCCCCGGGCGCCTGTCATGGCTGCCCACTGCTCAACAAGGCTGATGGTTAAAAGCAGAGGACACATTTCATTGTGTCACCATATACTGTGCTGCAGTGTTTCACAATGACAATCACTTTCACTTGTAACTCCACATATGCATTAAAACCACTTTGCAGGCTGTTCGCTGGTTACCCTTCCTTTGACTCCATTTTATAGATATGGACATGCATGATTGTAAGTCGCTCTGGATAAGGGCGTCTGATAAATGCCATAAATGTAAATGTAAATGTAGATACGAACCATTAAAAACCCTTGACAAAGTCACTAAGATTCAGGCGGAATGAGCCTGTCTTCACTTATTGAAAGGTAGGCCTTGGTGTCCCCTTATACTGGCCTATAGAAGTTAGCTATCATTTCCATATTCACGGAAATGATGTCATCAACAACTTTCACCAACAACGTTTGGCCAAACAGGAAGTCTCGTTGTTGTATTTCCAGAAAAAAAAAATGAACCCACTAGTTCTTCAGTCTCACGTGACGGAACAAAAAAAATAAAAAACACATTTGTGCTCATTTTAACATCCAATCACCAAGCAACTGCAATGCTTTGCACATTTGGAAGCCAGGACAGTGGGTGGAGCTACTTTTTTAGGGGAGGGGTGGGAAATTCTCTGGGAGGAAAAGCTTGAGAAACAGGACGGTAACCTTTTCTCTTAAGATGACATACTGGGGACAAATTCCAGATCTGAGCATCTGAGCTGCCTCTCTGTGAATGATGAGGCAGAATGGCCAAATCACTCTTTAATAATCTCAAAAAGGGAAATCAGCATTGGGGACTTAAGTTCTGGCTTGGTGATTTTAAAATAAATAAATAAATAAAAATCACCACACCACACACTGCTTTCATTTATTTTGTTTTAATGTAAAACAGTAAAAGTCAATAATAAAAGTAACAAAGTTGGCCACATCATGAGTGAACTGAACCCAAAATTAAGACAAATATAAAGATGTGGAATGTAAAGCAAAACAATAAAGCAGCATTTCTTCAGGAGAAGCCTCCTGGTGTATTTCACCAGATAAGACTATGCTAATGTTCATAAAAGATTGGCAAAAACTATTTAAAAAAACATAAAAAGAAGCTGTAAGTAAACTGTTAAGTGTGGTTTGCAATGTTTCTGAGGATTTTGGTCCATTTATTTATATTATCACTGTGCACTGAAGCAATAATAAAGAACATGTAACATCATATTTCTGAAGTTGTGTCACCTTTGCGTAGGCGACCACGCAGAGTTGGGAAATCTTCAGGGAGGAGGGCATGGTCTCTGCAGGTAGGACAGGTACTCTGCTCCTTTAACCATGACTTGATGCACTACACAGTAAGAAAAAAAGAACCATCCCAACATTTAACTAAAGCCAAAGAAAAATGGGCTAAATTGTAAAATCACGTGATTGTGTTACCTCTTTATGGAAGCTGTGTCTGCACTCAAGGACACAAATGTTTTCTTGAGACATTTCCTCATGACAAATTATACAAGGGTCCTCTAAATTCAGCTGTGTGAAATAAGACAGGACAATTTATATTATATAGTGCATACAAAACGTGCATAGAAAAGAACAAAGAAGAAGTGTAAAACAGGATGAAACAAAATCAAATACCGCGTTGGAACTTGGCCGTTGTTGAACAGTTAGACTCCTCCATACTTGAGACGGAGGAGGCGTTCCAGCAGAACCACTAGATCTCGGGGACTCAGACCTCGGGGGAGTGCAAGAAAATCCAGGATCGGCTCCTAAACTGCTCTGGTTATTCTGGAATGATCGAAGTTCTTCCTGTACAAAGACAGGAATGAAGAAAAAGCTTTTCAGGTCACACAAGCAACACATTTTGCATAAACTCTGAATCTGAAAAAGATACCTGAATTGATATCACATGGTTTAACTAGTTTGGTTTAACTAGCAGGTTATCTTCTTTGACTCAGAAGGTCATTATGAGACTTTTATGATGCATGCAGAAAAATGACAATTGCTTCTTACTCTGGTTCTTTCCTGGTGGTCAAGAATAAGCTGAGCGACTCGATTAATCACTTCTTCATAAGAAAGATTGCTAAGCGAGCCTCCGTTAACCTGTCGTACTTCTTTAATGAATCCAATGATGATTTGCCTGCAACAAGATGAACGTTTGTTGATGAAAGTGCTACTAACAACATGGTCATGTGGACATTCTTATAAGCCTTACTTGCTGTAGTGAGGAAACATAGTGTGAAGGCGATCAATGATTTTGTCAAAGGTGCTAATATGGCCTGTTGCTCTAAGACCCTGAGCCATTGAAGGAGTGGTGGGCCTGCCATTGGACTCATCTTGGTCGGTCTGGGTCAGAGCCATTCTTTCAGGTTGCAGGAGAAGGTGCCCATTCTGCTGAGGTCGAACTACAGTGTGGACACCTGGGGTGGAAAATGACCGTGGAAGTCCAGGAGCAGGAAGCTGTGGTGGTGAATACAAAGGAGAAAGGCAGATGAAGTCCATGTTGTATGACATTTTGAAAATAGACACATTTATTATCTTTAATATATTGAATATGGTTCATGTATGTTTCAGAATGCATAGAAGTACTCCGAACCCCCTTTTCTTACGGGCATAGCTGGAGGCGGCATGGCAGGGGGAATGGACACCGTCGGGAGTGAGGAGAGTTTGGTCCCATTCCGAACCAGCTCCATCTGCTTCTTATACTGAGCCTAATCAACAGAGATTTCCAGAAACAACTATGAAAAAACTTTGCTGTAGACTTAACAAGAACCTGCAGTTTTTAGGTCATAATACTCTGTAGATGGTGGTATAATTAAGCAAAATAACAGATTTCATTATAATTGCATGTGAGAGGCAAGTTCTTCTGACCTTGGTCATGGTAATTTTTGTTTCAGCATCCTGTATCCATGCACTCCAATCCTCGAAAGCCGACTGAAGTGCAGCAGTAGGGTACCTTTTGGGTGGGGTAAAAGAGAAATTACAACAAGAAGAGTAATAATAACGTAGAACAGGAAACCCAACTATTATCATTTCAGTTCTCACCTGGCAGCAGCATCTTTAAAGTCCTGAACAATGGCCCTTCCATCTGAAACACATCTGCACAGCTTTCGCAGACCTTTCGTCTGTCTGCTCTCAAGGATGGAAATCTAGAGACAGCGAGGACAACGTGTGAGCACATGGAAGATGGATCGGATGGTTACACTTCAGACCAAAGGAGGACAGCACTCACCGCAGCAGCTTGGGATCGTTCCTTTGCCTTGAAACGCAGGTCCCCGTATCTCTTCAGTTCATCTTCAAGACTCATCTTCTCAGCAGCTGACTGATTACTGTAAAAGTTAGGCAGGTCTTACGTGTGTGAACATTGGGAAGAAAAAAAAACCTGAAGGAGCTCTCTAGACACATACAAACAAGCAAAGCAGCAGTTACCTTTTGTCAATGAACTCCTCAAGACGCGTTTCATACTCCTTGTTCTTTTCTTTGATTTCCTTGGAATAGCTGACAGGAACAGAAAGGCAGCATTAAGCACAGTTCACATAAAAAGCTTGGAGTTAGGATGTGGGTGTCATTTCCTTTCTAACCTTTCATGCAACTCTGCCAGTGCCTTTATTTCTGCCTTTATGGCTTTCAGTGTTTCCTGGTTCTCCTTTTTCTCCTGCTGATCCCTTTTTATCTCATCCTCCAGCTTCTTCTGGAACAAACCCAGCTCCTTATTGGTGATCTGGTGAAGAAAAGGTTAAATGAGTTTCCAAACTGGCATCACATGTGTTCTTATGAAAGCCCCAGACAAGTTAACATCACCTCTACTTTTTGACGAATGTCTTCAACCTCATTTTCAAGCAGAGCCTGATCTTCTTTCCGCTTTTGCTTCACCGGGTCACAGTCATCTTTCATGTGCTCTATTCTTATTTCTAAGACAGTGTTGCTCTTTTCTATTTTTGTCATGTCACCCTAAAAGAAGATAAAAAAACATATTAGCCATAAAAGGCACATATACGAACAAAAGAGGCAGAAAAATGAATAAATAAACAAACACTTTTATAAAAACTTAACATGTCCACCTATTAACTTTAAAATGTATTTCTGAATTTGATGTATTATATATATTATTATTATGTATTATATATGTATTATATCTGATGTATTATAAATGAATAGCATAATGCTCAGTTTAGCATAAACTCCATATACACCTTTTTCCAAAATATCTTATTACCAAGGATATATATGTATATAGATCTAATACTCACTCTGTCTTTTTCAAAGGTCTCATATGGTTCAGTGTTAATTGCAACATCTACTCTGGATGCAGAAAAAGCCTAAAACCACGAGCAATATAAAACAATACCAAAGAATGTAGTTAAGGAAAAATTATAGTTGACTCAAAAAAGTTAATCAATATTTCATTTTCTCACCTTTACAGTGGTGGTTCTGGTCACAGCTCCATTACGTGTCCCAGTTTGTGGCTCAGTACCATCTAGGTTACAATCCAACATAAAGTCATCTGAAGAATGACCTACAGCACCTTCCATAGCGCCATATGCTCCAAAAGGCAATGTGTGTGAACAAAAATAGTAAGGAACCGGGGCAGGCACACTAGATGGAACAACCTGCAGAATGCTAGAACCACAGTGATGTGGTTGCTCAATTTCAGAAAACTTCAGTGTTCCTTCAGAGCTGTCAATACTGTTGCTGACAGAATTGTTTTGAGAGGATGGGTGAAATTCCTTTGCTGATGGATTTAGAGAGAGTCTATGAGAGTTAGTTTCCATGTCTATGATAGGGGTCTCATTTATCTTGGCTTCTGGAAATTTCACTGCATGCTTCATGAGCCCAATAAGGTTGTCAGTCATCACAAAACGGAAGGACTGAAGGAGAAAAGATTTCAGTCCCCCCGCTTCATGGATCTTCTGCTGTGCCTCGGGAGGAAAGTTCTCCAGCTCCCCCACAAGTAGCTGATTATTGGCTTCCAATGGCCCGTGTTCCTCCAGGATCTGAGCAAAATACCTGCAGGCACAAAGCAACACAGAACTGCAGTCCTCTGTCTTGACATCAGAAATCCAACATGAACATCATAAACAAAACCTCATGATCAAAGTACGTACTCGTACAAAGTTTCTTTGGTTTGATCTTGGTTGTCCAAAAATCTCATATAATGCCTCCTATGATCCGTACTCGTATAGTGATGCTCAAAATCTGCAATCCGGTGTCGGAGGGAATGGGGGACGCTGAACGGATCAGAGTCAAGCAGCACCCTGTCAAGAATGACGATTACTGGTAAACCATACCATCTTCAAACTAACCCATCACAACAAAGAGTCTGATAAAACCTACAAGGAATCTTCTTCAGAAAAAAAATCTTCCTCATCCTCATCTCTACAGGCTCCAGCTCTCATGCCAGATATGACAAAAACAGGCTGTAAACACAGATTAAACACACAATTAAGCTTAAAAATGTGTTTTAAAAATTCACAGAATTCTGCTGGTTTGTTTCAGAACAACTTATTACCTTTGGTTCTTTTGGTTTCTTTTTATGGTGTTTGCTCTTAACTTTAATAGGTGAATTCTATAATAAAAGCACATTTATTCAAATCAGTTATGGAGAAACCTTTGCAAATACAATAATAGTGCCTTGAGAATGAGGGGGGTACTTACAGATCGATTTTCATTTTCTGTCTTTTTAATGACTAAATGAATTGAATCTGAAAGTCAAAAAGCAAAGGCAAAAGCAAAGGCATTGTGAATAAAATCAACGGAATTCCTTTATATTAAGCAAACTGAATGTGTTTTCATTAACATTATGTGATTTACCCCTCTCCACTTTAAATGTTGATTTTAAAAGATCTAAATGCTGTCTGGGTAATGCGGATGCAATGTGGAGTAAAGGCTTGTATTTTTTGGAAACTTTTTTTCTGGTTTTGCATGCAACTCATTTACATTTATCCCGGGCGATTTACATGAGTGCTTTATCATAGAAATCCCTCATTCAATCCCCAATCAAACTCCATACCCAACATCATTTCATTTAAATATAGATAAGAAGCGTACAACTCCAGTGCAAAGCATGAACAACTTTAGTGTATCCTTGCACAATGTGCAGTTCAGCTAACCATTACATGCTTAATTCACAAGCCAGGAAGTTGCACTTATCTCTACAGACTAATGTAACATCTACAAATCTACAAAATGCCATAGCATCTCAAAACTACCCAGCTTTGTACAATGGCATGAACTTTACAATCTGCTTGGAATATATCAACTATCAGTTCCACTACGGTCTAGTTCTAGATCAAAATCTCCCTCCCTTGCTCAGGGACAATGTCAGTAAACCTGCAACTTTGTGGTCGTGCTACCACATGAGCACCCTTCCTCCAACCTCTCTGAATAGTACCCTGGTCAATAGTAAGCCTGGATTCTTACAAACTGCTAATTCACTAGAATATTGCATGACAGACATGGTCCCCAAAATGCAGGATAATTCCAAATCAACAAGTATGTCGAACCTGATGCAAAATATTCATCCAGAATACTGTGGAGGGACTGGTACTCATCTCGGTTTTCCTCTAGAGTCCAGACAAAGATGCAGCGCTCTTGAGCCAGGGCTTCTTTCAGGAAACTGGAGAAAGTAAAAGATTCTAACAAGGTCCCAAACTTTTCCATGAGGATGTCCTGTAGTGGTTGGAATGTGGGCAGAAGAGTGAGGTCCAGGTCCAATATGTGTTGAGCATAGCGATCAATAAATGTATCAGCAGCTTTAAGACCTGCAAGACAAACCAGATATAATATTTTTATGGTGTTACACAGTAGGCTTGTCACAAACACACACACACACACACACTGTACATATGTATGTACACTGCTAAAGGGAATACTTAAACACAATGTAACTCCAATTCAACCAAACTTCTGTGAAATCAAACACAGCCCTCCATGTGCTTGCCAGAGGTAGCCTGACCATTAGGTACCGAGATGAGCTCCTCAGACCCCTTGTGAGAACCTATGCTGGTGCGGTTGGCCCTGAGTTCCTCCTAATGCAAGACAATGCTAGCCCTCATGTGGCTGAGGTGTGTCAGCAGTTCCTGAAAGATGAAGGCATCCGTTCCCCAGACCTGAATCCAATTTAGCACATCTGGGGCATCATGTCATGCTCCAGCCACCAACGCCACGTTGCACCACAGACTGTCCATGAGATGGCGGATGCTTTAGCCCAGGTCTGGGAGGAGATCCCTCAGGAGACCATCCACCACCTCATCAGAAGCATGCCCTGAATCATATAGGCACGTGGAGGCCACAACAAAGCCTCATGTTGACTTGTTTTAAGGACATTATATCAAAGTTGGATCAGCCTGTAGTGTGTTCTTCCCTTCATGGGATGATCAATTTGATTTACTTCGATACTTTTTGTGTGATTTTGTTAATTAGAATTAATTCATTTCAATAAATGTCTTATTTTTGTGTTCCCTTTTTTGAGACGTGTGTATATACACTGACATCATGTCGCTATAACACAACACACCATTTTTCCTAAAGAGAAATATACAGTGAAAATATACACCCTGGTGACAGGGTGACTGATGACCAGTGAACTGGTGACAGGGCAGTAATTTGGAGGTGACCTGTGATTGCTGATCAGACAAGAGTCAATGTGGATGGACAGGAGCAGTCTTGTTTACATGGAAAAAGACATGGCATCTGGATGCTTTACTGCAAAAAGGAAAGCCAGCAGTGTGGTGCATTGGGTGGCCTAGCTGGTTAAGAAGTGAACTTCACTTTCATGATCTGCTGAGGAATTTTGGGTCCTGAATTCATGTTACTTGGACACATACCAGCAATGGAGTATTTCCTGATGGCAGCATCCATACTGGCAGCATCCAAATGATTAAACAATGGTGTTTACGTGGCCTCCAAATTCTTCAAGATTGTCAGTACAACAGTATACAGTGCATTGTAATAATGTTTCACACAGACCCCCCATATTGCAATCATAAAAGAAAAATATATATGTATGTACACACTAAACTAAACTATACTAACTAAAACTAAAGCTTAAATACTGTTCTCACAACGCAAAATGGGGCATTTGTTAGATATGCTGGTCCATGGAGGCAGCACCTCACATTTTAATAACTTATTTAGAGCTAGAGACAGCCTGATGCCAGATTTAGTAACAATGTAATTTTTTTTTTTTTAAATGTTTTTACACGATCATCCAGTAACATGATTACAATAAGTGACTGAACACAAAGCCCACCTGTGTTGTTAAGCTGCTGAGCCCAGTCCAGCAACCTGGGTTTGATGCGGACACAGCCACTGAGCTCTCGAATGAAAACACGAGCCCACACCCTGTTCTTCCTCTTCAACAGCATGTCCACTACGTCCACCAGTACTTTCGGTTCGGTCCCTTCGTGCACCAGGCACTGGTGTCCTTTCGCAACATCATGGTCCATCCAAGGCTTAAGACTCGCCATGAAGGGAGAAACACTGTGGGTTTCATCTCTAAAAAGTTCTTTGTTTAGGTCAATCTGATGTAAGACACTGTCCTCGTCAATGTGCCAAGGTCGAGATGATTCTGTCAAAAGCAAAAATCCAAAAAATCAATAGATAGTAAAAGGCAAACACAACATAGTTCTGTAAACACAAATTCATTACCTTCTACTGTAATTACTTGGATTGCAGGAGATTCTTCCATCTCCACAGGAGCTGCAATACTTGTTGCCTGCTTGTGCTGCTTACGTGCCAGTTTTCGATCTTCTTTGGCTTTCAACTTCTTTAGACTAACATATAAATACATTTTAATATCTGCAGGTGAATTTTGTGCATTAAAAGTTGACTGCTTACACAGGACACTGACCTTGTACATTTCTGCTTCGTTCTGGGTCTCAGAGCCGTGGGATTTTTGGAGACAGGACATTCAAACTGTCGTTAAAATATCAGAACATAATGTTACTGATGTGTTTCAGGGAGTGAGCAACACCTGATGAATGAAATGTGTACTTACTTCACATTTAATAATACCAGTTGACCCAAAGATTACAATATGATGAATTTTTCCGTAACAATCTGGGGTGAAACATGGCGCAAGAAGAAAATCCTGCAAAACATTTCAAACGTATGTACTTAGAATGCATAGAATCAAATCAAAACCGGACAAAGAAAATAGGAATTCTGCCTACTTTATCATTCTTATCAGAGTAAAAAGCAGCCTTCAGCTTCTTCCAGCAGCTGATGTGAAATTCCACACTGCACCCCTGACAGCAAACCAGTCGAATAAAACCCTGCACATGACATGGTGCCAAAAAAAGACACAGACACTCAGTAACACGTCTTATGCTTGGCTCATGTGATCATCAAATCCCTGCCATGGGACAACTGTACCTTAAAATCTGGATCTGTGAAGTAGATTTCTATTTTCAGGTGACCCTGGCAGCTATGGTGGCTGCAAACTGCATCAGGCTTGGGTGGGAATTTACAGATTTGAAGAGACTCCTCCAAACGATCCTGGGAAGTAGCAGCAGGTTATGCCGTTAAAACACAAAATTACTAGACAATTTTCACAAATGATTGCAACAATGAAAACAGCATTTACATTCAAATATTCTGTCCATGTTTCTGGTACAGGAACTTTGGTTGTTGGCCAGGTCAGCTTTCCAGGTGTGATCTGCCTCTTAACCATCTGACGGGCATCTGAAAAGTGCTTAAGAGCCTTTGAAAATCTATAAGGAAAAAAATGTTAAAAGTGATCAATATCAAACTGAGGTTGTCAATAGCCATAAATTGTCAGGTTTGATCATCTTTCATTCAGTAGACCTTACTTTTCAAAGTTTTCACCCTTTTCACTGGTCTGAATAAATGGAGTAGGTAAATCAAGACAGATTTCAGACCGATACAAAGCTCACATCACTACAGACCACATGGGAAGATTCCTGAATTATCCTGACACGAACAGACTGATTTGTAATCGCTGATATTAATAGTCAATATTTATTTAAATAAATGAAAATGTATTTAAATTAACACAAACATAAACACAGACACAGTCAGCAACCCCCAAGTCAGACAGCCTTTCAGGATCTGTTATTAGCTAGTAGTAATAGCTGAATACTGAATACACTGCCTTAAAAGTATTCAGAGATCTACTTATGTTATACTAAAAGAATACATATTTAAGAAACTTGTTCAAATTCTGCACTGTATTTTTGTCATTTATTATTATTCTGTAATACTTCTTGATGATTAATTTGTCCATTACTTTTTGCATTTCAGCATTAACATGAAGAAAATATTACAAATATTATTTATTACTGACTGTCATATGGATGACACTGTGTCTTAGCAAGGAAGCAGAAATACACCAGAAATCAGAAGTGAGCTAAGAATCCATGTTTATACACTAAAACAGAAAAAAACAATGGAAGCTTTGTTGCACCATGTTATAAGGTTTACAAATTTAATGTGGCTGAATATCAGGGTAATTAAAAATAAGGTCTGCAGTTCCATAGACAGACTGAAATGAAAGATGCTACCACCGTTGAGTGTTTATTAACATCTAAGTTTGTCCATTACAAATTGTGGATTAATACAGTAATTGTTTGACTGGTGGTTTTAATTACTGTGTTATTTTACTTCAGTTCTAGGCAGCTAAAGACCTGTTCTTCCTTAACCGTTTCCATTTCTCTCATTTCAAGCTTCAATTAATATCCAATTAAGACCAATCTTACACAGTGTTAGGAAAATTATATTTCTTACAAATCTATTATTCTATCATAAATAAAGATATAGCTGCACATTAAATGCTAATTGTTTTGCGTAAGCAAGAGCAGCTGAGTGATTAAGGTAGCTTTGATGGGTGTATGCAGCACAAACTGAGGAGTCAGAACTTCTTATATTCTTATATTGCTGTAGTCTGCTGGGGAATTGAGTTAATCAGCAGATGCAAAACTGGAATTTAAGTATCAATACAGGTTCTAATTGGTATCGAAGTTGATACAAAATTTTAGTATCAATTAATATCTGAGATTCGTTTTTTTGTTCGAACCGGCAACCTTACAGGTTTGTTTCCTAACCCACTGCGCAACCACTGGATCTTCAACAAGATTTAAAGTTCCATATTATTTAAACCAACAAGACTCTTCACAATATTACTTTTAACAATTTGTAATTAAATACATGCGAAGGATGCAAAAAATCTTCTTATTACCATTGGTAGGGAAAACAACCTAAAGAGTGACAACTCACAAGCATACCTGTTTTCTTTCAAACATGCCCGGCCCATTCCATAATATACCAAGCACTGAAACTTCCTCTCCCCAGTATCTTTCATGAGAGCAAACAGCTTCTCTGCTTCAGCCAATTCCTACAGAAGAAAAAATGGGTGCGTCAACATGCTTTACATTTTTAGAATTACTGAGATTTTATGCTTTAAAGATCATACCTCAGGTTGTCCAATTTCCAGCAGGGCAGTAGCGTGGCCATAGTGCAAAATATTTTTGTCAAGTTTAGAAATACCCATGTCCTATAAGACAATAATCATAGCACAAAACATTGAATTCTCAACAGCTGAAAATGTTTCGCTACTTGACCATTCTAAAATCTAAAAATGTTTTATCTAAATATGGCAAAACAATGAAGTAGGACCATCGAGATTATTCATCTCTATTTGTCTAATTTCCCTGGACTGGGCTCATGCAAACTAATAATATTTAGTGATATGAAACACTGTATTACCATTCCAAAATTCCGAGAAACTAAGGCATTTCCTGTCACTGTGCTTCCTGTCAGTTATGATTTTTTCTTGGGTAAAACCACAACAGCTGGGTGTGAAACAGGGGTGTGTGTTCTGAAACACTTTACATGCTGTTCTCACCTATACACTTAGACCTACACTTGGCTTACACCTCAGTATCCTGCCTCCAAACTATCCTCCATACTGGACCATACAAAGCGATATTTCTTTCTTGATGATACAAATGACACACACAGCCTACAAATATCCAGATCACCACAAAAATTAAACCCCAATACTGGTTCCCTGGAGGTTGGAATTTCCCTGTCATATTGGTACACTCACCTCAAAACATAGCTACACTTACAGAAAGACTAATTAACTAAAAAGTTAGTTTAAAATATTTTCAGATTTACCATTCCACAGATGAATTCTTCATTGTATTTCTTACCAGAATTTAGTAATTATTCTTCCTTGGACAGTAAAAATTGCCTGAAAATTTTCTGATTCACTTTCCTATATGTATCAAATACCAGTTAACGCCTTACCAACTGGCAAGACTAACCACTGTGAGACATTTACCTGTAGTGTACTGGAGTTTAACACATCGAGAGCCTGCCTGAACGCCTGCTCGGCGTTGCGACACCGCTGGTCTGCCAAGGCCACATGCGCATCCTGCACAGCTGATGCAAACTTCCCTTTCAGACTCTCAAGACTGCTGGACAGGGAAGTCTGACAAAACCCACACGTTTCAACAACACTGGCACGCATTAAAAAGTAGAAACCCTGAACAGTAAATACACCTACCTCATCGCCAGCCAGCTGTTTCCCCTTCAATTTCATTTTGTCCTGAGGCATGGGCTCAGCTCTTCGGGTCTTTCTGTCTGCCATTTCACTGGGAAGGTGGGATTGGGTTTCACTGTTTTTATGCTTCTCAAGATCGTTACTTTTAAAAAATACTTTTAAAACCTTCACCTTACCTTTTAGATTCTTTGCTGGCTTTGGAATGATCTTCAGTACATAATCCACTTCCTGATTTACCTGAGTGGAAACATTAGATAATCAGAATAAAGAAAATCATATCAAAATCAAATCTACGGCCAAAAATACAATAAAATGGTTCTTCAGAAGAAACTCAAGATTCGGTTTCCTCGCACACTAATCTGACTACCTGTAAACCTTGATAAGCAGAATGCTGAGAACCGCCTTTGTGACGTTCTTGCACAACGGCAAGAATTCAAAAGAGAAAGCTCAACCCACACGCACAGACAAAATGGGAGTGTCCAAATAAGTCATTTAACAAATAAAACCTATATAAACAAAATCTATATTTTAAACAATATTTTAAACAGAGTTTAAATGGGTAATAAAACTCAACTACTTTACATATACATTTTTAAATAAAACCAAACAGGCAAAAAAATTCAGGTAAGAAATGAGTCAGCACTTCCTGTTTTGCAAGGTTTTCATCTTTTCAAATAAATGACATTAATTCAATGGAAAAAGCATTCATATAATACAGGAAGACCTTAGCAAATAAAATTAAATACCATTTGAACCATGGCATTCTGAGTCTTCTGGTTCCTAAAATTTGGAAGCAAAGAACAAGCATATAGTATGTTGACATTAAATTATTTTTGTTATTTATTATTATTAGCAGCAGAAGTGCTATTGTAATCATTATGTAGCATTTCCTAATGTTATATTACATATAACATGGAACCAACAAATATGAAATACAGCATATATGTATATGAATCCAAATGTCCCTCACATATTAATTTGTAGTCATACATGTATTATTACGGTGATTTGTTCATACAGACCTTGCTGGCTGTTGTCTTTTTAATGCTTTCTTCCTCTGGTCTACACTCTCTGTCTGGTCTAGATCACAAATAAACAAAAAAAGCACATACAAATCTATCAGGTTGAAACTATAATCAATGAATTGGATTTATATGAAATAAAAAAACACACACCTCTGACTTTGAACTTTCTTCACTCCTGTGGCTTTCTGGTGCTTGTCTTCACCTAAGCTACCTTTTTTCTCCTCCATCTCTGCATGGAATTTGGCATGCTGTTGCTGAAGGTCCTTCATGCCCTCTGTATCAGTTTGGCACAAGTCTTGGGCCATCTCGTTTGCCTCCAGAGCTTTTTTATGTTGTCCCAGAAGGAAAAGAGCTTCACAGAAACGATAGTGTCCCTATCAGACATAAAAAGGCAGCATCAAAATGAGTTACTTGAAGAATCAGATCAAGCAGTGACAAAGTATATATATTTATAGAAAGTATTCATGAATAGTGGCTGAGCATCCAAACACTTGATTACTGTTAAGTGCTGTAGTAAATCTATAATAAACTCCCCACAGTGTAACAGAAGCATGATGTAATTAAAACTCACCTTGGCCCAGTCTGGCTGTAGTAAAGTGGCACGTTTTCCATCACCGACAGCTTTCCTGAAAATTAGGTCCCATTTTTTTCATGCTTTTCAAACATATTTTGGGGAAAAACATTACAAATATGTCCAAACCACGAGTCTGTCTTACAGGAATTTTTCACAGCGAATGTAGCACAGTGCTCTATTTCCATAGAGAAAATGATTATCAGGACTGCAGAAAAATGACAGAAAGAAAAGAAAGAAAGACACAATTTAAGCACCTGAACTTCCTGTTATTACAATTCATTGATACCCCTTTGCAGCAAATTAACACGTAATAAGTCATACAATGAGAAAGGACTTACTGACATCTGATGGCTTTACTGTACCATTTTACAGCAACATCATATTTCCTTCGCTGGAACTGCTCATTTCCTTTATTTTTCATGTCTTCACTTTTCTAGAATTGAACACAGAGAATGAATGAATGAATGAATAGTGACCTCTAGGGTATCAACTGCATGATAACGGATGTAAGCAAAGAGAGATGTTTCACTTCTTTCGACCATTCATCTGGCTCTACGGAAAGGTCTTTTAAGAGTTTCTTCTTGCAGCATCCCATGGTCTGGATGTAACGTGCATCTGTAAGAGAAATTGGAGATTAGAAAAATTCCTTCCATCTACTGAAACAAAATATTGCCAAAGACAGTTATCTATTTGTGGGTAATTAGATTACTTTAAATCAACTCTTACATTCACCAAACACATGGCGGAGGGTAAAGAAGCACAGACGTCGTGGTCCCAACTCATTCACTCGGCTTGTGATTCTTGGTTCTCCAGTTCTGTCTAGCCAGCGCATTGCGTCAGCTGTCTTATCATAATCCTGAGAAGAAAGATGTATCCCTCTCTTTTATGACAAAATCAATGCTACTGTTTTATATATTTACCTGTTTGATACACTTACCAGATTAAAGTCTATGCTGAGATCTACCATTTGCCTTGTCAATTCCTCGGACAACTGAGGAAAATATAAAGTACATGAGTCATAGAATTCCATTTGCACAAGAAAAAAAAAAAGAAATCATCTAAGTAGGCCACTTACACATCCTTTATCCATGGCTTTTAGAATGCACTCCAATATTTCAATCCGTTGCAACCTTATAAGGCTCAGATCGTTTGAAACACTGAAGAGGTATATACAGACAAGAATTCAGACTACCATGCAAAAACAGACATATACACAATAAATTACCTGACAACCTACTTTGAATCTAGAAACCCTACTTGAACAGCCCAAGCTGTGGTAGGGTGGTTCTCTTGTTGCCGTAGTAAAATGTGCCACCAGAAGAGGGAAATGTGCATCATGTGACCAGCTTTGTTTTTCAGATCTAGTGGTAATTTGTGCCACCGCTGGAAAATGACATCTGAAATGGAGGCAAACATTTGGAAGATTTCGTCATAACACAGATGTTTTCAACATAACACTATGCCATGTCTTATTTACCTGGGGGGTGCAACTGCATGTATGGAAATGCCGGATCGTAAACCTGTACAAGAAATGAAAAATAAAACATATAAAAAAACAAAACAATGCTAAAAAGTGTACATGCATGTACACTACTCACAATCTTTGTCTGGTACCGGGTTGCCTGGTCCTCAAACTCATCTGAATCTGAGTCTGACATTGCAGCAAGTCTGGGGAAATGGAAATGCTAATCAATAATACATTTATTGATTATTACACAAATTTCATGATAGTTTCGTGCAAATTAGGTATGACGGCTACTGGGGGCTTTATTAAGACAGGAGGGATAAAAGTATATTGATCTTTGACTTATTTGACTGTATCAGGGGCTGCCTGTTCGGGTGAAACTTTGAACTGTGACCTTGAGTGTAAAAAGTATTCTTCTGATGGCGTGTTTACTGCAACAGGAGGTTGCTCACGTGGTGTAAACGTGGACCCATTTAAAGCCGCACTTGCTTCCCACGATCTGCTTCCTCTTCTAAACCGAACCAAAGTGAACTGGCACGAGGTCATAATACTAAACATCATAGGATTCAGGCGAGAAATCGGGTTTTGGCTGGAAAAGACCAGTCACTGAAGAACAGGAAATACAGGAAGATGCGACATCAGTCATTAATCCAACACCTGCCTCAAATGTGCGCAGAACTGAGCAAAGGGACACAAGCGAATAGAGCGTAAAATGGAAAAGCAGTTCGAGCCGCGGTGATTGATATTTGCGCTTCGTGGCCTCGGCGGAGAGATGCTAGTTAGCCGTCGCGCGTTTCGCTGTTAACCAGACGCGATGGCTAGTGGCGCAGTAATGAAATATCCGCGTCACGGCTTCACTCACTCGTCCGGACCTGTTCGGTTTCAGCGCAGGGGAAGTGGCTGTTGTTATGGCATGGTATGTACGGCCAGCGTTAGCGTTAGCTTTAGCATGGGCCGCCGCCGCTCCTGCGTGAACGGACGACTCCCCAAAAAAACGTGTCGCGTCCTGGTGGAGCCTGCGCACTCCTCCACCCGTCTCACCCACCCACCCACACACACACACACACACACACACACACACACACACACACACACTGCACTGGAGCGGAGAGTGTCCGGCGTGGGACGTTTTAACCGGAGTTACGTCAGTGAGAACCACCGCACGCAACCGCGTACACAAGCAATAAAGCGCGGAGCCGTTCAACAGGATGTGGACAGGAGTGTTACTGAAGTTAAAAATCACCCTCTAAATACACAAGCATCGAACTGCCAAAAATGCCAATCGACGGGGCTGCTGGGGTGCCGGTGCATACGATGCAAAGGTGCAAAATAAACAGACGGGAAATACATACGGCAGCACAACCGGGTTTCCCTTCATGTGGTTAAATATTGAGCCAAAGTTGGGAAATGTCGTGCTGGTTGTTATGGTTCAGAGTGTGATAGTAGATTACGTTAAAATTCACGGAATTAGCAGACGCTCATCAGGATTTTTACACAGATGGTAGCATCCCGCTAGATTATTTTTTATAGATCTATCAGCACTTCAATTTGCCGGGTCATAAAAATATATGTAATATTAGGTGTAGATGTATATCTAGATGTACACTACAGGCCAAAGGTTAGGACACGCCTTCTCATTCAATGCGTTTTCTTTATTTTCATGACCATTCACATTGGTAGATTCTCACTGAAGGCATCAAAACTATGAATGAACACATGTGGAGTTATGTACTTAACAATAAGTGGAGACCTGACCTCCACAGACACCGGACCTGAACCCAATCCAGATGGTTTGGGGTGAGCTGAACCGCAGAGTGAAGGCAAAGGGGCTATAAACACCTCTTGGGAACTCCTTCAAGACTGTTGGAAAACCATTTCAGGTGACGACCTCTTGAAGCTCAGCGAGAGAATGCCAAGAGTGTACAAAGCAGCAATCAGAGCAAAGGGTGGCTATTTTGAAGAAACTAGAATACAAAACATGTTTTCAGTTGTTTCACCTTTTTTTGTTAAGTACATAACTCCACATGTGTTCATTCATTGTTTTGACTCATAGCATGGCTCACCTTCAGTGAGAATCTACCAATGAAAACGGTCATGAAACTGGCATGTACTGTATATCTATAGTATAGATGTATAGCTGTATAAAATGATCTCGCGGTGGAGGACGTGTGGTACATAAATATATATTTGTGACATTAATTACATTGAATTTTAGTTTTTTAGGGAAATTGAAAAAAATGGGGAATAAACACTTGTTTTCCTCTTTCAAAAGTCTATTGCGTTTTCCCGTTCATTCCTTTCCTTTTGCACCGGATGCTATGTGACTGGCACTCAGTCGATGCTGAAAAAGCTACATCAAAGTAAAAGTCCGCATTCCACATCTTTCAACGCCTGCATTCCTGTTTTAGCAGCGTCATGTTTTGGACTTTTATTTTGATATAAGTGGAACTCGTCGGCGTAACTCTTCTTCCTGTATTTCGTCGCCAACCTTGTGAAGAGGCAGCCTTTCTGCTGAAAACGGCGAGTTTCGGAAGACTAATGTGATGACGTTAAATAGAAGCAGTTTAATGGTAATATAGTTCCTAATTGTACCAGTAGTTACATTTAATATAAAAACACTGATCCGACGTAATTGCCACCTCATATCGTTTTGCTGTGTATAGTTCTGTGAGAAAAATCATGTTTTGGGTCTTGTTGCCGTAGTCTGTATTTTTCTGTTAACATATTAAAGACCTAAAGTAAACTAAACATAGTGTGCAGAGAAACTGTAGAATCATTGGAGATATTATGGCTTGCAAAGGACCCTATGGTGAAAGTGTTTAGCTGTCACATGTGACACACCATAGCACAGCACACAGTGACAAGTGTCCTCTGCATTTAACCCATCCCCTTGGTGAGCAGTGGGCAGCCATGACAGGCACTTGGGGAGCAGTGTGTGGGGACAGGGTGGTCGGGATTTGAACCGGCAACCTTCTGATTACGGGTCTGTTTCCTTACCTGTTAGGCCACCACTGCCCCACCCTAATTCCGTTTCTCAAGGTTGACAGTTTTAGACTTTTACAATCCCAGTAAATGTGCTTCTTTACCCGCATCAGTTGTGTACTGGTCTTTTAACTTTCCCATTGTGAAAGTCCTTCCAGGCATGATGGTGGAGAATTCCCCTTCTCCCCTGCCAGAGAGGGCCATCTACGGCTTTGTGCTTTTCCTTGGCTCACAGTTTGGATTCTGTAAGCACCCTCCTGTTGATTATTTCAGATCGGCATTCACAAACATCATTTAACACATTTGCAAATGTGTTTGAGGCTTCAGATGGTTTAGCGCATTTCTTTTGTCCATCAGTTTTGTATCTTGTGTGGGCGTTTGTTCCGGAACCTTGGCTTCATTCCATCGGACTGACCTACTGGCCTCAGAAGTAAGCGGTCCAGATGTATTAGTGCAATGAAACGTTTGTCTTTACTTCATACACAACTTTTTTTTTATACATTTGTGTATAGTGTCTCTGACTTTTATGCACTTCTCTCCTCAGGTTCTGGGCTCTTGCTTTGCCAGTCTACTTACTGGTTGCTTTGTCAGTGAGTTTTCTTCTTTTGTTTGGAGTGAACATGATGAACACCGCACCTCTGTGTTCGCTGGATAATGTTACAGGTAATGTTTTTTCTCATTGAATGAACCTGAATTGCAGGTTTTGTGCCTTTATGATTCAGTAAATAATTATAATAATAAAACATTAATATAATAAAACATTAACCTTTTCCCTTAGTGTGTGGGTCATGTTAACTAATGCCTGAACAAAAGCTCTGATAATCAGCAGGTTTGTCATGGATGTGACCTCACAAAGTCGGTTCAAGATTTACTTGACTATTCAAGTCAAGCTGTCATTTTCCCTCAAACTGACCATCTTTAATAGATTTTAGGAATGAGTTTACTGACCCCTCAGAATCCTCTCTCTGTTGCATTTCTCTGCCCCTGTGAGCAATGGGGAATAAAAAAAAGGTTGATATGTCATGTGCTTGCCAGCGGGAGGGGTTTTAAGTTGACCAGTATGTGGAAGTGATACACGAACATGCTGCAAGTCTTAATCAACACAGGCTTAAGAAACCCTATTAAGCCCTGTTAACACATTCATGTTGTACATGGGAAGTGAATTGAGGGAGTTATGCACCTGCACAGACCAGGAACCGTGTGAGGATATGCATGTGAAGGGAATTTTGCCTTCCTTGTCTGTACCTCTGGTTCCATAAATATTGTTTACTTAGCACAAATCATATTGTCATCAGCTTCTTTGCCCACGTTGTTAGGTGTGGTCAGTTTTCAGGCAGAGTCTTTCACATGCAAACATGCTTTTACTGACGGTATTGTTCAAATAATGGCTCCACGTTGACTTTTCACTAGTTTAAACCAGGCGTTCCACTGGTTTTATTTGTGTGTTCTTATGCCCTTCAGATTCCTATGCTAAAGACCAGCGAATCGACCACCAGGAGAAAGGAGCCATTCCAAGACTGAAGGATATTCCTATTAGCGAAGTGAACCATATGTTTTATTTACGAAACACAGACCTAAACTGATATATACAAATATATACTGAGTTATGTGGTCATTTATTGCTCAGCAGATGCACTGCATAGATGGCCAAAATGTCTGTCATTGAGGCGATTTTGTGAGGGGTTAACCCCAAACCTTACCTGAGGCAATGCAGAGGGCAAAAAAGGCACCAGTCTCTCCGCACCAGTCGAGTTTGCCGAGGCTTTAGATGCACCTTTTCCATCATGGCACCGTGACAGGACAAAGATTTGACTTCCAGATGAACCCCGGAGGGTCATCATGAGCTTAACCGTCTCTGGAGAAAATCTGAATCCACAGGTTTCCCTGCTCCTGCCGTCGTTCCAGGTGAACGGGATTTGTTCAAGACAATGAGTGCATGAGTTCTTTAATTATAAATTAATTCATTGGTTCACTTTTTTTTTTTTTTTTTTTTTTTGGTGGTGTGATGTTTAAAAACCTTTTTTGATATCTGCGTATCTGCTGACCTCCTGAACTGCACAACTGCAAGTGTCACCTGAGCTCTAGGGTTTCACCTGAGCTGCTCAATCAGTCTGCCCCCAGACGCATGAGAGGAAGCGCTGCAGCCCTGGCCGCAGATAAACCTTCCTGAACAAACAGGAGCCGTCAGATGGCCGTCCAGTGTTTAACCTCCAGAGTGGCTGGGAGTCTGCTGCTCACAGGCCAAGTCGCCTCTGATGATGGAGAGCATGCTACGGTTACCTGAGGGGAAGACTCTCAGTTGAGGGCCAAACTTGCCCCCAGACTCACCTTCACTCGAGACTTTGATCACGCGCTGGACTGCCGACGCCGTCACCCCAGTCATTTAGTGGTCAGTCTGCAGCCACAACTTTTTCTTTTACTAAATGTGTGCATTGATGCTTGAGAATTTGTGCCGAAAACTAATAAAATAAGAATATATTTGTATTTTTTTATAAGTGTAAAACCAGAAATTATTTATAGTCATCGCCAAATTAAACTGTTTGTCTACTTAATTAAAATAGGAAACCAACCCTAGTTAAAAACATTTGTGACTTAATATAAGCAGAGGTCTGCCAAAAACTATATGAGCTTCCAGGCTTCTTTAAATTATAACAATATTATACATTTTTAAAACCATTAGCTGTTTCTCTATCCAGAGGCATCAATTCCAGTTATGCATAATGACCAAAACTGACCAGAGATGTGGTTGTGATCCTACAACCAGGTAACATTTAAAAATGTGTAATGAATTGCATTACTGATTTTTTGTTATATATAGATAAGGGGTGGATTTATGTATGTGTGTGTGTTTGTATATATTTTTATTTTGTCGTAATCTGTTTTACACCAAGTCAGGGCAGGGACACTTTTATTCATTTGCACTCAGCAGAATTAACTATGATATTTAATTTTAGACACACGTCGTGAAATGCTGCATTTGTTGGAAACAGGCTTGTCTTGTCCTGCATCGACCCCTCAGGACGGTGTCCCGGTCACAGTCTTCTGCCTTTTCACGGTATCTGCCTACATTTCACCCTGACCCCGTGCTTACAGATCTCATTCTCACCGATAATGCTGTTGTGTGTATTTTAAAACTAGAGGTTGTATATCACTGGTGCAGAGAGGTGTCATGACTGGATAAGCAGCTGTTAAATGATTATATTTGAAATGATCTATGACATTTTTTTACTTATTTATATCAATGGAATTTCTTAAAAGGAACACTTCTGATGCAATTTAATGTTCATACACCTGTAATTATTCAAAAAGTAAGAATACATTCAAAATCTGGTCACAAAAAAAATACAGCATTAGACAATAAATAAGTAGAATGAAAACTGTGATGAATCTGATGAATCTTTGGCTGATTATGAGGTAGGTGCATTTTGACAGTTTACTGATCTAAGTGTATCACTTCCAGATCTTAAATTGGAAAACAATGCTGCAAACGAATGGCACTGGCGTCTAATTTCAGCAGTCTTCCTCACTGGCCACATGCGGGGCCAGTTGATTGGCTTCCTGTTCCCCTGTAAGCTGATCATCCGCGTTTCCTCGGACCTCTGACACGGATGGTACGGATTTCCTGACGCTTTCCGTTGTGCCCCGCAGTCCATTCTTTTAGCCTGTTTCCAAAACAGCAACTATCTTCCTGATTCATTTGAAGAGGCGAGCAAGGGACACCCTCCTGGGCCTTCATCCTCATCCTCCTCAGAGTCACTAGAGTCGTCGTTGTAGAAGTGCAGAGTGGCCTGAACAGGGAAGCTGGCCAGCACCTTTTCCCCCAGATGTGACAGATATTCCTGCGTTCTGGATTTGGGCATGAATAACCTGGAAATAAACACATTGCTGTCACTACAACTGATGGTTGACAATATTCACATCAGATCAATATTCACAAATGATTGTTGACATTTATAATACATGCCAATGAGCAAAAATTTAGGGTCCTTCGGAAATGTCCTGCTTTTTGACCCAAAAAATTTTTGTTTATTAAAATAACACCAAATTGACAATATTATAAATGACTGAATGTCACCTGCTATAAAGGCAGTAATTGTTAATAAGTGAAACTTAAAGCCATCTGTACCTCACTGGATGCTGAAATCCGTGGAAACTTTTCGACATGTTTCTACAAAAGGAAGTCGAACCTGAAATCTGAATAATCACACATTTCACTTTTATATTTTAACTCAAGAATGACGCACAGCGGATCAACGCAAAGTGAATTAGACTGTGGACCACGACACAAGTTCAAAAGCGCTGTGTGTGTGTGTGTGTGTGTGGGCGACGTTCTCCTACGTTCTCCGACCCACGTCCCGCGTTCGGACCCACGGCGCTCCACGGTCTCCAGATCCCCCAGCAGCTGCAACGCAGAAGCAGCGCCGTTTGTACCGCGGGACACGCACCGCGCACGTAACACCAAACTCGGCGCGGAAAGAGAGACCCACCGGTGCGCGGCTCCCGCCGGCTTGGCCTCCGCCCGGGCTCGGTGACACGGTGGCAGCATCTCTCCCAGGCGCTGGCCGCAGCGGGGCTGGTCCGGAGAAGGCGAGAGGAGGGCGGCGGGTGGTTGTGTGGGCGGCTGGTCGCCTTGCGGTCGTTTTGTTGCACGTGGGCGGGGCGGGGCGATGAGGGGCGGGGCGTGTTTATAGCCGAGTTTGGTGGCCAAACTTTTTTTTATAGAGGTTATGCGTGAAAATAGAATGTTAAAAAACAATAACTACGTTAATTAATGTCTGCTGAAGTATATCATCTTATTAGTTGGTTTTATTGCACAGCCACTGTTTGTTTTTGCACATGGACGAAAGAACTCTGCTCTGCCACTTTTATGATGATGCATGGCCCAAACTCTCGTGTTTCCTTAAACTGTGTGGGGACAGTCACAACACATTCTGTCAAGCTCAGATCCAAGTGATGATCACCTTTTGCCCATTTAGAGTAATGTAGCGTTGACAGCCAATAGGGCTGGGTTAATTTGCATTTGCCCGCCTCCAAGGCGTTCAGGGAGAGGTTGACACACCGTTTTGGTGAATGCTAGTGGGATTAGTGAGTTCATGTTCTGGATCAGGGGGTGTTTTACAACTGGGTTGTACTGTGATCTACCGTCAACGCAGTCCACTGTTCAGGTTGAACAATGTGAGCATTGACTCTCTGTACTCCTCATCCGCACCCCTTGTACTGGGAGTTGTATTCCTAACTGAAACAGATTCCTACAAGTATGCAGCTGAGCTCCTACAATCCCAATCACAGAATTTGTGCTATCACCAGCATCAATGGCCTGAGCTTTGGACAGTTCAACCGTCATTTTGGCAGCTGGGTGCATGAACTGCACCTTCAACGCTGACAGGAGAAATGCAGCTGAGAGGCAACAGAATAACGCTACGACCAGGAACGGCTGAGGCAACCAGGGGGGAGAAGGAGCTGCGAAGCACGGGTGCTCAGGTGGTCATGAAGACCCGCAGCCCGGGGAAGAGTTTTCTCTCCCGAAGATCCCTTTACAGATTTGCAATTCCCTGCGAAGAACGGGTGCCCGCAGGAGCGGCCCTGGGGAAGAGGTCGCTCTCCCGAAGACATCTCGGGCGCCCAGTGAGGGGGAGCGGCGCCCCCGCCTGGTGCGCAAAGATAGATATCTTATTACGCGATCTGCAGCGGTCACTAGAGGAGTTAGCCTCTGGATTTGTCTCCGCCTTCCCGTGTTGTTAGCCAAGAGCAACGGGGCGCAGACTCCTTGTCGCGGGGCACTTCCGCTGGAATATCGACACTGCCAAAGGTGCAGCGATACGATGGAAAGAGCTCCTGGAGAGCATACAAGTGGCAGTTTGAGTTGATAGCGTCAGTGGCGGGCTGGAGCGAGAGCAGCTCACCACGGCACCACAGGGATCTGCTCTACAGGTACTAATAGACCTGGCCGAGGGTGAAGTAACCTGGGCAAGACTGGTGGCCTCGTTGGAACGGCGCTTTGGTGAGCGGGAGTGGCCAGTGCGGGTCAAGGAACAGCTGCATCGTCGGGAGAGACAGCCTGGAGAGAGGCTGGGACACTTGGTGGCGGATGTTGAGTGGCTGGTGAGTACCGCTTATGGAGAACTCCCAGAGGTGACCAGAGCCAGCTTAGCACTTGATGCATTTCTGAGGGCCATGCGGCCAATACAGCTACAACAGCAGACACGCCTGAGACAGCCCAAATAGTCACCGGAAGCCCCCCCCCCACGTGCCAGTCCGAGCGGTCCTGGATGAAGGCCGGAGGGAGGAGGATTATGGAGAGATGGAGACAACCAGGGCCTTCCGTGATGTGATCTGCAGGCACTGCAAGAGACCAGGGCATATTGAGGTGTACTGTCCCCACAAGAGGAGAGCCGCAGAGACACAGACACCGTTAAACTACAGCGGGCCGGTGTAGAAGAGGCGTCACCAGCCCAAGGCGTCACAGCCTCTGAAGTGGTGTGGGTTGGGCGGCTGGGCCCGAGGCCTCAGCTCCAAGTCCCATGTCAGTCGGACGGTAAGGAAGTGGTGGCCTTGGTTGACACTGGCTCCACCATCAGTCTGGTCAAACCAAATCTTATACTGCACAGGAATCAGTGGCGGTCCACCTCCACCCGGCTGGAGACGGTGACGGGTCAGGTGGTGGACATGCAAGGCCAGCAGGTGGTAGAGCTTCGAGTGGGGACTGCCACATGTGAACAGTGTTTCTTTGTGGCTGACATTACTGATGACTGTATCCTGGGGTTTGATGCCCTGGCCAGACTGGGGGTGGAAGTGTGCCCGGCCGTGCCCTGCTTACGATTGGGGGGGGGCACATTGGCCCTGACTCCACACTGGGGCATGAAGAGGCCTTCCAAGCTAACAGGACCACAAGAACACAGGCTGGGGAAGGGAAGCTTACAAGGCCAGATGACGGATGGGGTGACCTAGAGCCCGAGCTCAGGGAGGCCCTCTCCCAGCTGTTAGAGCGAAGCTCGGAGGGGCTGGAACCAGAAGAACTGGCTGGATTGAAGGCCCTTGTCTGTGAGTTTAGTTACCTGTTCGCGGTGAACGATAGAGGCTGCAGCCGTACAAGCTTGCCGGAGCACGGGATCAATACGGGGGATGCGGTACCCATCCGGCAGAGAGCCGCTGTCACTGAGGGAGGAGGCGGCCAACAATATTAAGGAGATGTTGGCAGCGGGCATCATTCAGCCATCCCAGAGCCCTTGGGCTTCACCCAAGGGTCAGTGCGTTTCTGTGTAGACTACAGGCGGCTGAATGCGGTGACAAAGAGGCCCTGGACAGCCTTTCCCAATCCACCTGGTTCAGCTCACTTGACCTAAGGTCTGGCTACTGGTAGGTGGCATTGGCCTAGGAGGCGCGCCAGAAGACGGCCTTCACGGTAGGCCAAAGGCCTCTACGAGTTTGTGGTGATGCCCTTTGGCCTTTGTTACAGCCCGGCTACTTTTGAAAGGTTGATGGAGAGAGTCCTGGAGGCAGTACCACCTTCCACCTGCATCGTGTACCTGGATGACCTCTTGGTGCATGCGACTGACTGGGATGGCACTGGCGAACTTGAGATTGCTGTTCCATACCGCTGTTCAGGTTGAATAAATATGAGCATGACAGAACGTCTTGACTCTTTACTCCTCATCCACACCCCTCGCTACAGTATATTAATATAGCTTTACCCATCTACAGATACCCTAGATCATATTATACTTTCATTTACATTTGCAGCATTTATCAGACACCCTTATCCAGAGTGACTTACAATCAGTAGTTACAGGGACAGTTCTCCTGGAGACACTCAGGGTTAAGTGTCTTGCTCAGGGACACAATGGTAGTAAGTGGGATTTGAACCTGGGTCTTTAGGTTCACTCGCTGTGTGTTACCCACTAGGCTACTACCACCCCTTTCATAATTTCATATAATTTTTAACATTGTATTCATACATTATTTATTACAGAGATGTCACCGTATGCATTGCTTTCAACTTATTGTTCAATTTGCACTGTATGTCTTGCACAATTTATTTTAAATTTCTATCCAGCACTTTCACCATTTTGTCTCTCTGTATACTGTATATGGCGAGATAACAGTAAAGTTCACTTTGCCTTAATGTTTTTTTTCTTTCAGAGTTTTGCAGATTTTTAAAATACTTCACAATAAAATATTTAATAAATTGTTAAATATGTTATTTTAGATCATATTAAAACTATCCATGAGTAATGTTATGTACTATGAGTTACTGTTGTCAACAGAGCGAAGCCATTGGCTGTCACGAATCGTGAAGTGCAACCTTCGGTCGCAAGAGATTTAGACAGGGCTTGGATCAACATGTATCTGGCATTCATGACATGTTTTTGTTCCCAGAATGTCTTATCTAACTTCAATTTTCTCAACTTCCTCAACATCCTGTCAGTGAAATTAGAAAACAAAAAGGTTCAGTGCAGTGGGGTCAAGCAAATATTTCTTAATGATCCAGAGAATCCCCAGGTCAGCGCCCTGAAAATCACATGCTGCCCCCAAGGGGCCTGACTCTGGAGAACATGAACTCTGTCCTGTAACTAAGGGTTGTGCTCACATCCTTGGAGGTGTGAGGCCACGTCGATTCGCCGCGCCACAGTGATGCCCTATTCTCATTCCCCTCAGCATAAATGATAATAGATCTATGACACACTGAAGGAATGTAATTATTTTAGTGCTAAGGTGAAAAAAAAAACAAAATACCATCTTTCAGAAGGCATTCATACATTATTTGAATGACTGCAGCATATAAACATAATAAACATAAGCGCAAATCAATGTATGTATCAAAATATATTAACATACAGAAAACATTCAGTACAGTGATCAGAGTCAAGTAATAAAGATAAAGTGAAGTGATTGTCACTTGTGATACACAGCAGCACAGCACACGGTGCACACCATGGCCGCTTCCTCAGAAGGTTGCCGGTTCGAATCCCGATCCGCCAAGGTACCACTGATGTGCCACCGAGCAAAACACCATCCCGACACACTGCTCCCCGGGCGCTTGTCATGGTTGCCCGCTGCTCACTCAGTTTACTGTACCATTTACATTTACAGCATTTACCAGACACCCTTATCCAGAGTGACTTACAATCAGTATTACAGGGACAGTCTCCCTGGAGCAATTTAGGGTTAAGTGTCTTGCTCAGGGACACAATGGTAGTAAGTGGGATTCGAACCCGGGTCTTCTGGTTCATAGGCGAGTGTGTTACCCACTAGGCTACTACCATGATAGATATGGGCAGTGGTTGGCCTAGTGGGTAAGGAAGCGGACCCGTAATCATCAGCTTGCTGGTTTGAATCTCAAACCAACAAGGTACCACTGAGGTGCCACTGAGCAAAGTTTTGTTGATGGCTGCCCAGTGCTCACCAAGGGTGATGGTTACATCACCATTACTGTACCATTACTGTGATGATCAAAATACTTGTATACAAACTATATTAGTATTGAATGTAGAGGACTGTGATATATTTTAGGTGCCTGAAAAAAACACTCCAAGTAAGAAATGATGCTTCAAATAATCTAATAATCACTTTCAACTGCTGGTAAGAACCGCAGCACTCCGACCCCAGGCGGTATTAACTTGTGGCACGTGGATGCGTGGCGTGTGACGTTCAAAAACGTGCTGACGTCACCCAGCGTCTCCGCGTACAAACACGGAAGCGCAAAGCGGTGGCTCCGTGTGGCAAAATGGACTCACAACCGGCCGCCCAGACGTAATAAACATGCTAATAACGCTGTGCTACGTCTACCTCTGGGTGCGCTATCAGAAGTGCTACACGCTGGTGATCCGCAGGACCCTGCGGCGGCTGTGCGGCGGCAGCCGGGGCGGATTCACCTTCTGCGCCGTGAAGCCGGACTCGGGGCGGCGGGCGAGCAGGCGGCAGAACGCGGCGCCGCCGCCGGAGGAGGAGACCCCGGTTTTCCTGAAGCTGGGCGACAAGGCGATATACATCACCGAGCCGCAGGTGATCCCTCCCCGCGTCCTGCCTCTTTTATTCTCTTTATACTTTTATAAAATGTATAAAGTCGCGAACGAGCAGACCACAAAGTGCCAGGTTCGAACCCCACTTACTGCCGTCGTGTCCCTGAGCAGGACACTTAACCCTGAGTGTCTCCAGGGGGGGACCGTTCCTGTCACTATTCGCTCAGGATGAGGGGGTCTGGTAAATGCTGTAAACGTGAAGGTGTTATGCCGGAAGGGTGGTGTATCGTGTGTATTGTTCATGATGCTGTTGTGCCCAGGCTTTTGATGACCTCAGCAAGTGGACGCTGTTAATGGGGTCACCGATGTTGAATGGCCCCGCCCTAGAAAGCATCGCGTTCATCATAGAAGCAACATCAGGACAAGCGGTGGGAAGTTCCCTTTGCACATCAAATAAGAAAGTATGTGTAGCATATACACTTAAAAATGTCTTCATGCGAGTTACATGCCGCGCCATAATAAAACTTATTTAAAAATCTTAGCATTTGATGTTACCTCAGTAGACGGTCTATTGTTTGAATTTTCCTTTGAATGATCTTTTTGCCTGTATATTTCTTCCTTCTTCCTAAGCCTAAATAATCAGTATGACATGATTTTATTTATCCTCAAATTAGTATTCTTTGTGTCTGGACTGTCAAGACCTGCGTCTTGTTCTTCACTTAAACAAGTTGTGCTCTAGAAAGAGAGGCGGAGAATAATAGCGGTTTTCCTTCTCGCCGTTGTCGACTAGGTGCTGAAGTGGTCTGACTACTGTCACCCTCTGGCTTGTAGCCCCGGTCTCCCCTACCGGGCCGTGGCCGAGGCTACCATCGAGAACTTCAGCCGACTGGGGGTTGCTTTTCTGGAAGATCGTCTTCAGATGGAAAATGGCCTCATACCTGACAAAATAGTCTGTAAGTGGCCGATTGGTCTTTGTTTTTCTGTGTTTAGAGGTGCGCTTCAAATTGTGGGTGTTTTTTCCTTCTTCCTCTCAGCGGTGCTTCTCGGAGAATCTGCTCTCAGGGACCTCAGCGAAAGAAGGCCGTCCACCAGCGAATACCAGGTCGAGCCGCTCTCCCTTAGCAACGCGACTGAAATCATCTTCTCCGAGCCTCCACCGTGCGAGAAGGAGCTGGGAGACGCGCCGCTGCGCCGCAAGAGCAGCGCCCGCCTCTCGACCGCCGGTGAGGGTGAACGCAGGGGCTCGTGCGACTTCGGCGAGGTCACAGACCCCCTGCCGGACCACCACCATATGGAGGGCCACCACCTCCATCTCTCCAGCTGCCATGAGTGCCTGGAGCTGGAGAACAGCACCATACTGTCGGTGAAGTATGCCTCCGTGGAGAACATTCCGGACCTCCCAGACGACTACGAGGGCATGGACAGTGACGAGATTGAGGATGACGAGGAGAGTTTTGTCGGCCAGACCAAGAGGGTGAACGTGTCCGGGAAACCTCCCAACGTGCTGGTGTACGCCGGGGGCTGCGTGCAGAGGTTCGAACAGGTGCGCCGCCTCCTGGCCGAGTGCGTGGACACGGACAGCTACACGCTGTACCCCCTGAGACCCCAGCAGGTCCTCAGCGAGCCCTGGCTGGACAGCGCCCTCCTGCTGGTGCTGGCCACGGAGGAGCTGCTCACGCCGCAGCTGCAGGAGCGCTTCCTGGCCTACCTGGCCCACGGCGGCCGGATCCTGGGCCTGTCCTCCTCCTTCTCTATAACCGGTTTAAAGCTGGTGTCCAAAAAGGCCCAGAGGAACCAGATCTGCCGGCTGAGCTTCACCAAGGCGGACAGCACGGAGCTGGAGCTGAGCGTGCTGGCCAGCGGCGGCGTGTATGTTCGGGACCCGAGCGAGGGCCACACCGGCCAGGTGGAGCTGTGGGGGGAGCTGCTGGGAGATGTGAAGGACATGGCCATCGTCAGGTTCACGCATGGAGAGCGCGGTGGAGAGGCGGTGTTGTGTCAGGTAGCGCTCTTCTGTACACCGCACTTCGTTACACTGGCCTTACTCAATGGAGTTTACTTTTTAATCAGAAACACCAAAACATATATTGCACCAAGATGCTTCACTCAAAAACATATTTTAATAAAGTTTGCTGCTGATATTATAAATAAACCTGCGTCCATTTTCCAAACCATGTTAATAATAATAACAACAACGTTGAGCTGGTCCATTTCCCCTGTTCCGCTGCCATACAGACACTGAAACGGTGCATCCTGGGAAATCTTAATGTGTGGCTGTAGTGAATTTGGGAAAGAGACTTCAGACAGAGCATTAGGGGACCAATTAGACTGATATCAGGGGACCTTTAAATAATGGAGTGTATCACATCCAGTAGGCCGTGTGGTAGTACTTTACAAAAAGAGTTACCAGATGTGATCAAAGGGTTCAACTTCATTCATTCATTCGTTGAATCTCTTTCTGTCTACTGGCAGTTGTCTTTATGTTTTCGTACAACTGCGCGGAGAGACGAATGTGTGCGGTTCTTTCTCCGTAAAAACGAGACTAAACATCTGCAAGTGTTGCAGGATTAAAGTGTCCCCAAACTGGGATATTGGACTGTAAGGACAGTCTGAGATCTCACTGTTATGTGCATAGATGAAGCTGTACTTCTGCACTTTCAAGTTTTGCCACCGTTATGTTATCAATTTTACATTTTATTGATTCAGAATTGTTCACATCTGTGTCAACAGTTGCAATCAAGTTATGTTACATATGATGTGATAACTGTTTACAACGAAATCTTGTAATAGACCAACAAATACAATCTAAATTGTACACACTGAACCATCTGTAGATGTGTGCAGTATTTCATAATGTAATGTTATTTTAATTAGAATTTCCGAACCGTCAGGTGCGTCTGGAGACTGCCCCCGACTCTCAGCATGTGAGGAGCCCGAAGGAGTTCGACGAGCTGAAGATGAGCAACGCCCTGCGCTACGAGGTGTTGACGGAGATTCTCACGTCACTGGGCCTGAGCTGTGAGCTGAGCCAGATACCACCGCCAAGCCCCATCTACGTCTTCTCCCCCTGTCCGGTATGTGGGGCTACTTTCATCCAGACAACCCCTTCAGAATGATACTTGGGTCTCATATTTTCTCCTGACAGTTGGCATAATTGGTCACATTAATTATGTGAAAAATAACTACTTTTAATGTAATGACTTCCGAAGTTTTGCAGTGAGATTTTTTGGTGAAACAAATGGTGAAACAACTTCTCATTGTGTCCCTGGGCATCTCCAAGGGGACTGTCCCTGTAACTACTGATTGTAAGTTGCTCTGAATAAATGTTGTAAATTAAATTAAGATGTGACTGCCACATAGACTGTAGTACCCCAGTTCACCACTAGAACGGTGAAGCAAATATTTGCAACCAGAAGACCTGACTTTGTAGCAGAGAACATGTAGGCGTGGAAATCGAGTACTGCATAATGATTTAATACTGCAAAATTACCACCAAAAACACTCCCCAGAAAAAGTTAAAAGACGTAAAAGGTGATCAGCCAGGCTCCATCACATTTCCACATGTTTCTCCAAATGATGATGAAAGTGCTTCTGGCTGATGCTGTCTGTTGTCCTCGTCCAAGTTCTTCTGTTGATGGGTAGTCAGTTAAGGCCTTAGCATACACTGGACACTCAAGTACATGTGTTGTGATTCCAGATGTTTTCCATATGTCCAGCCTGTCTAGGCCAGTTCTATTCTGAGACTGGAGGAAAAATATTTACATAGACAATGGTGGCGGAAAGGTAAGGGACGTGCTATTTAGGTACTGAATTAGGGTGGTGAGAGACAGTAGATGAGGATGTACACCAGTGTTTGATTCTTCCATTATGTTTGTGTGGGGATGTGGGCCTGCCATTGATATTCAAATGTCCCTCTTGCCAGTGATTGTCACAGTGGTGGCATGTTGGGAACGTGCACCCCGAGTTAATCAGCGTATTGCTGAATGAGGGCTACATCATCAAGAAAATGCACAAATCAGCTAAATATATTTAGCAGCATTATCCTCAGACCCACTCACTGATCAGTCTTAAGAGGTTAATGACATCAGTTATTACTTGTGAAGGGGTGTGGCTAAATAAAACATGTTTAAATGGTGTCAGGAGACACAGTGCAGCCCAGGCTGCTGTGTATCTGCTGACTGGTCAAACTGGGGCTCTAGACTAACTTTTTGCACTGGTTGCACAGGTGTGCCTAACGTTTTTCCTTAGGTGCACCAAATTGTTCTTTTGGATTGTGTTGGACAAGTATGCTACACCCCTTCCTGGTACCAGATTTCCCTGCTGGCTGTATTCCTCTTCATACTTAAATAAGGCGTTGACTTGGCCTCCCAATTCTCCAGACCATCTGTGCTCAGCTGTGGAGGAACAGGTGTGGCCCCTGGTGGCACCACCAGTCATCTTCCAGGAAAGGATCCGCAACTTCTGTCTAGATCTTGGAGTTTGTATTTTCTTGTTGTGAATGGTCAGTGTTTTCCTATCTCCACTAGATGGCAGCGAATGTCCACTCTGCAGATCCCCAGTGTGTCCAGTGTGTTTGAAAAGCCGCCAGCAGTGTGAAGGAGTTCCTGCAGCAGCAGTTAGGTGCCGACACGCTCAAGTCATTTTCACATTGCTGATGATTTGCGACTTGCTTGTGTCAGGCAGCGCGAGTCTGGCTTTTCAGAGCCTAGCGTGGAGCTGATCGTTCGGAGAAGTGTGGGTGAACTTCGGACAGCAGGCCCACCGCTGGCTCCCCTTCGCCGGCTTGGAGATCATTTACACAGCGTGCCACTTGAGTGAATTTGACAGGTTAAGTTAGTCATTTGTACACCCTCTTGGCCTTGCTTGGCCCCAGAGCCTGACACCGAGAATTTGGTTTCCGAAAGTAAAATGTATTGTTTTTCTTATTATGGGGTTTGTTTGGGCTCGCGGTGACATTTGACCCTTGCCCCATCCACTTTGTTACAACAAACCCCCTGATGATGAAAGTGTCTGACTGTGGGATTGCTTCCAGATAGTTTTTCTGCAAATTGCAGATGGCGGAGGGGGGGTGGGGTGGTGCTACATAGAGCGTTCTCTGTGCACCTTGCTGTGGAAGAAGAGTGGAGGGCCTGTGCTGCGGTGGCGGCTGCTGAGCCCATCACACAGGCTGGGTGGGGTCATGGGAGCTCCTCCTCATCAAGGCCCCATTTATCCCAGCCTGTCCGAGCCCGGTGCTCACAACACGCCTTTATCTCTCCTCTCGGTGCCACCCTTCTGGAAATCAGGTGCTCCGACATGCAAAGCAAAGTCACACTTCATAATGAATTAATAAATGCACAGTACTTTTTAAATGCATGTATAAAACTCACATCAACATAAATAAGGTATCATCCTGAATATTCTGTATTATTGACTTATCCACATCCACGTTTGGTTTTGGAAGTAGTCACATGACCTTCATGCGTGTGAGTTTTTGCAATGCAGCGGTCTTTTGAAGTCACTGTCAAAATTTGCATCAAGGGAAGTCCCTTTTTGCAATTAAATACGGAACAATATGCAGAACATACGAGAGAAAAATACACTATGGCATCAACATGAGTACTGTTTTTCTATCATTTTTTTTTATTGATTGTCACCCACAAATCACATTTCAGCATTAAAATATGAATTTTTAAAATATATTGCAGCAGATGTATTCTAAATGTGTTGTCTTATTTTCAGAAAAGTAACACTATTCCAAATATGTAAAAAATTGCATGAACTAAGCACAGATTTTTGCATGATAAATATGACTTGAATGTCAGTGCATCCCTGATGTCATAAATTGACAATTAGTGAGTTACTTTTATTATAAAAATTATGAAAAAATGTTTTCTCTATGTAAAAAGGTGTGAGATGCGTTATGACTGCCACCCATGTTGCGGTTGCTAAGCAGCGTTATTTAAATGCAGAATTTAGGCATGAGATTCGGCGTGAATCGGTGCAGGGGCATCAGAGCAACGCACAAGTAAATGTTGTGGTAATTATTTGGTGCTGGTTAATTCTTTCCATTGTTCCATGCCACTGGTTTCAAATTAGGGATTTATTTAGCGATACCCCGCAATCAGGGGGAATCCCTGGGACACCGAATGTGTCGAACACTGTTGAACACTGTCCCCTGAGATGTCCCCTCCCCCCGCCGCAGCCCCTCGCACACGCATGCACAATTACGGCCTCTTTTGAAGCGGACACAAAGCAGGTAATGATGGACGTGCCGTTGAGCCGATCTAATTGTTTAACTAGCGCCGCGTTGGGTGTGTTTGTGTTGTAGCTAATTGGGCCATCATCCACTCCATCTGTCTGTTTAGTGCCGGTAATATCATTTCTGGGACGGTGGGCGGGCAGCAATTTGGATTTTCCGTTTATAGACCTTATATAACTCACTTGTATGTAGAGCGGTTTCGAGTGGAATCGAGTGTTGTTTACGCTCCTCGCTTGTTTTTTATAATAACTTTTTTTTTTTTTTTTTTAGCAATTAAAGTTTTAATGTAAGTATTTTAAAATGGATGTTTCCCATTCAGCCGAATTGTCCAAAACAAGCTCCATCTTAATTACCTTTCTCACAGTCATCTTCAATAACACCAATTTGTATTAGAATGTCTGCTTAAAGAACCCTAGGTTTACTCCGTTCCATTAAACCGGAGTGTCCGAATGATGTGTTAACATCATGTGTTTACCATTAAATCACGACGCCATTTGCCACTGATAGCCACTCACTTTAACATATTCCTTCAAGATGGCCAAACTGCTTATGCTGAGAGCAGGTTACGTTTTCCGCTACCGGATGAGTGCTGCTTGGCTGGAGGCTGCCTGCAGACAGGAGGTGGGAGCATCAGCGCACTGACTGCTGGATAATAATGCACTTCAATGTGTAAGATCTCTAATGGTCTAAACAGGTACAAGCTTTTCAGTGAGCACCAGGGGAACGCAGAATCTTCAGCGAAATCCTATTCCATGCGTAATGTTGTATTTTTTATTTTTTTTTTTACTTCTTAAATCAGGAATCAGTGGTTTCAGGTTAGAAGTTTAAATTTGTCCATGTGTCCTGATGAAACTATGGATATGCTGGCATTATAACAGCATATCTGATTTAATCAAAAGAAGCATTTGACCAATGTCTCCATGAATGTTGACCTGTAAGAATCCTGTGATTGGACATTTAGTCGTGTCCTTGATTAGGGCCCAGTGCGACTGGATGAGCAATGTCTCTCCTCAAGTCCCGTATGCATTCACGTCAGTGATTTACGCTGGTAAATTAGTTATGTCTAACGGGAGCATGGATTAATGTGATGGATTATCCATGGATTCCACAGTTGATTGTTGTATAAAAGGTTTGAAATTCGGGTTAGAACGAGGTGAGGTGAAGGTACAGCCTCTGCCGTCCCCTGCAGGAGCGGAGAGGGAGCTTCCTGACGTGGCTGCGGAGGAAGTTGGACGAGGACGGCACGCTGACTGCTCCGAAGGCTTCACTCAAGGTGCTGTCGGGCGGCGATTCTCAGACGGAGCTGCCGGAGGGGGTGTTCGCCCTGCTCCCTGACCCCGTGGAGCCCCAGCCTGAGCAGTTCAACCTGCAGGCGTATACCCACCACCTGCACACTCGCACCCTGGGCCAGACCCTGCTCTACACCGAGGTCAACCCCACCACCATGGACCTGCTGGAGGGGTAATGTTCTCTTCTCTCTGGGGGGTACAGGGACACTGGAGGGGGTAAAGGTGGAAGGTTGTTAAAGGGGGAAATTGACTCATTATTTCACATTTATTTCATTTCATACATTACTGAACTCTTTAAATAAATTTGCTAACCCTTTACATGATTTTACTTAGTTGGACACACACCACTGTCCACATAAAAAAAAATACGGCACGTACCCAGAAGGTACCCGCAAAAATGTCAACTGTAGCCCTGCAGTTGCATTTTATTTCCCGTTTTCTATGTTTAAAGGGTTAATACAGGCAACGGCTGTGCAGGCATCGCTCGCAAGTCAACCCGCGCTGCTGGCGACCACCTCAGCGAAGTGGCACTGCGCTACGAGCGCCTCGTAGGAATGATGGGAAGGCCGGCTCCTGAGCTGGAACTAATTTAATGCCTGCATGACCTCACAGCAGCAGAGCCGGGCTGCAGCTAATAGAGGTCTTTGTCTCCATCTCCACATTTTAACTGGGAACTTGCCAGTCAACAGGCGGGATCCTGGTAACAGGTGGAAGCTATTAGAGCTGTCATAAAGTTTGAAAAATGGATTCTGGACCCGCGTTGAGGTGATTGAAAGTGACAGTGTTGTCATTAAGGTTGTAAGGCAGTGAAAAAAGGAGGGAAGTCTGGAGCAGGGGAGGAGGGGGAAAAAAAACTCGTCTACAGTGTGATTTCCCCTCTGTTGATTATGAGTTTAATTTCCAGATGTACCATGCCTGATTAAGCAGTATTATTCTTGAATTAAATCACATGTATAGGACACCCCCCCCCCCCAGCCCAACCTCAGCAGTTTTATGTGCCATTGTGTTAAAAGAGGGGAAGTAATACATATCATCATGTATATAAGTTACAACATTGAATAATTTGGCTGTAGGCTATCATAATAATACTGAAAAAGGGGAAAAACATTTGTTTGAATATTTGGCTTCTGCTGGTACTGGTGGTTATCAACAGGATGTATTTAGCATTTTGCTGCCGAGCAGATTTCATGTACAGCCTTTGGAATTTTCGTTGGAGATTGACCAGTAAAGCTGATTTTAATAGCCATTTCCTTTATATTATTCAAAGGGGTATGAGTGGAAAGGAAGAATGTGCAAAAGAAAAAAAAATCCACTATGAGGTTTTTCACTATGGTGAATTTAAAATAAGTTTGACATTATTTTTCAATTATAAATCCTACCTTGAGGACAATGCCAGCCTCTTATCTTATTGGTGGAAGAAAGTAGGCTTTTTGAAGGCCAGATTAATAAAAGCGGCATTGGACTGGGAAGAAGGGAGGGGGGGGGGGGGGGGGTAAAGCGCTTGGATAAGCGATCTGTTGAGAAGCTGATGAAGACGGGTTATATTGACGGCTCTGCTGAGCTCGGGGAGCAGTTTGTTTGACCAGAGTATTAGCGCTTTGTTTGGCCAGCAGCAGCTAATAATAGGCAGCCTGAGACATAGGATAGTGTTCTCACAAGGTCACAACTAGGCCGGAATCCCAATGCTCCCAGTGACCAGTTCCTGCAGGGGTGCCTGGGCTCCCATCACGCCATTTATCCGCCTGCACCAATCAACTTACCATCTTTAATTAGGTCTAGGTGCCACTTACAAAGCATGTGGCCCAACGGCCCTTCATGAGCCGCTCACCGTTCCTGGCATCATTTGTTGGATGCAAATAAGGAACTGACTGGAGAGTTTTGCACAGACTGGGAAGGACAATTTGCCACCGGTGTGCCGGTTAACTGTGTAGACGTGTTTATTTCTTAAGCACACAGGAGCAGGCCCAGTGCGATACTTTGGGGAAAAAATGCTGTAATGGTGCTTTTCCTGTTCTACCGAATCCGATACCTGCGCCTGCAGCATTTCACTTCCTTTCGTCAGTGTCTCCTGTTCTGGGCAACAGCCCTGATTTTGCAACTCCACTTTTTTCCAGTCCAGATTGATATGTACTTCCATGTAGATATAAATAAATTCACATACCAAATAGAATGTATACTTTTCTAAAACACTATAATTCTTAATAAAATTAAATACTATCATTTAAAGGAGACAGTGAAAAGTATATATTTCAATTGTACATGTAATAGTGATTGTGTAAAGAACTATTACTGTCATTTTAATATAGTTTTATTGTTTTCTTATGCCAAAAATGTCAAAACATGCGGCCCGTTTTTCATTGCAGAATGTAAAATCTTCCTCTGAATTAACACTTTGGGCACAAGGAGAGGGCTGCCCTGGTGAAAACGTGCCAGTTGTCGGACCAAAGAGCCGGCAATCACTGTTTGTTTTAACAAGGGATCCAAAATCAAAACTGACACTGTATGGAATTAGGCTCTGTTTCCTGTGAAACATGTGACCCCTCCATAGGAGGAGGGGGGTAGACGGCAATAACTTCAGCAGCAGGTTTGTACATAAAATAAAATTGGTCCAATTGACCTTACGTGCTCTGCCTCCAATTATCTCAAATTGTAAGCAGATGCCTAAAGTCCTCATTTCATATTCTTGGAACATCTGGAGCTGCGTGCAAAAAGTAAAAAGTTTACATCTCGACTGAGCAGCATACTAAGGAGCCGGAGACGGGCCGAGAGCGCAGTTGGGCGTCACGGCGATCTAACGCAAGGGGTTGTCCACGAGGATGACAACATCATCAACAAGAGCATCATCTGTGCTGCTTGAGGACAGGCACCAGAAACAGACGCCCGTCTCTGGCGATGGGCTGACTGAGGCCAAGTGTACTTCAAGACCAGCAGAGTCAGGGAAAGTGCGAATTACATCGGTGGGTAATGGAGAACGCCTGTCATTGATCACTTCCAAAGGAGGAGGGGGGGGGGGTCTATTTGAAAATGATAATTTGCAGTGCTCTTCGGGAAAACAGGATTAGCCCAATTAATCACATTTTTCAGATTAGTTGTCCTCTATTGATCAGATTTTTTCCTCAGGGTGATCAATACAAACATGCTTATGCTAATTGAGGAAAATCCTGTTTAAAAATGAGTGCTCATCGAAGAAAGCGCTTCACTTAAGATTTATATATATATATATATAAATAAATATATATCTGAATCTTGAGTTGAGTTTCGAATGCACATGCAACTCGAAGAGTTTGAGCAATTGATGTTAGGAACTGATTGATTGGTAAAACCTTACAAGAATGTCCATATGTGTTACTATATTTGACAAGTGGCATGCTCTCAGTAGATGTCTTCATCGTCTGTCTTTGATATGAAATAAAGGTTTATGTTACTTAGGGCTAACCTTTGGCAACAAAATCTTCTCTTTGTCCACTCGTGTGATGTGAGTCGCCAAACAAGGTGACTGCGGCGTTAATCCATGGCTGAGAAAAAGCCCAGGCCGGGGTGTGAGTTACCACTCCTGTCCACTTGTTTTAAGAAGTCCTGGGTGGTGGCCATTTATCCCCTGAACCCTGCCTCTGAGTACATGACCCTTTTGGGCTTAACAAAGGCCTTTGAGATAAGGCCGAGGGGTGTCTCTTCCAGCACCAGACAAAGAGCTGTTTTGACTTAAAAGATGTCCTCTTCTGCTGGGAGAGGTGGTTCGGCCCTTTCATCCACAGATGTGCTACTTTGTATGTCTTTGTTCTGTACTTGTTGTAATTACCAGCAAGACAATGGGCTGACTTGGTTGTAGAAAATGAAATGGATAATCGCACAACTGCTTCTTTTGTGACCGTCTGTTCCTTTTGCCGCCGATGCTCATGTGGATTTGAGGAACACCAGAAAAAGTTAGCATGTTGATAGAATATCTCCGGTTGTGTATGTGATTATCCACATGCCTGGATATTAGTTATGGGATTTATTCACATCCCCCCCCTGCCTTGCTTCAACCTAAAGAAAAGAAGAACTAGGCCCGCATGAGCTAGCAAGCTACTTGGACAACATGTCTGTCCTTCATTTTTACTAGAGATTGCAGGATTACACAGCACAGCGGTCATGCTTGCTATACCAGGAGTGCAAGAACGAGCACAAGTCTCCATAAATCTCTACAAAGACGACATTATGTCAGCAGACACACGGGTTCCACTCTACTGAGTCTTCTCAACTCTGATTCAGGCCTGTGATCCTAATGGACCGTTTCCCCACGTCCTTGTTTCACGTAACGGAAGAAGTGAACTGAGGACAGAAATTACTGATTCAGCTAAAAAATGTTGTTTGCATGACATTATTGAAACTACATAGCTTGATATGGGCTGCAAGCTACTTCATTTTGTTGTTTATAGCTAGTTTATATTTCCTCCCAAAATGACAGTAGAAATCAAATGTAATTCATATCCATGAAAAATTCATTGGAATTATGCCGCACACGATTTAAAGAAACTAACTTTTTAAATTAGCACAGTAAAGATATGGCTAATGAAAAGGACATTCAACAGAAATGGCCGTGGCTGATGTTTCACTCACCTCTGCTTTGAGCCATTTTCCATTCCTGTTGAGTTAGTTGTCAGTTCATTTTCAGTTCGGCAGATCAGATAGGGAGACTCCTGTGAGACTCCTGCTTGAAACCTTGCGGATTAACTCTTTGCCTTTTTCTTTTTCGAGAAAGAGAAGCCGCTGGGCTGGCAGCGCGTGAAATGTAGTGTTCGAGGCTGAACGTCCACAATTGTTGGCGTCTTATTGTTAATATTAGACACCTTTTGTCCCCCCCCCCCTTTTTTTATTCTTTTGTGGAAGTTATTGGGATTTTTTTTTATTTTTTTTTATGCATTTTTGGTTTCTCGGCCACAGACATCCTCTGTGCTGCTTTCAAAATGAGATTAACTTCTGGAGGAATGCATTAGCCCCCAGCCTTGCAGCCCTACACTGGCTGAGCTGGACTTATTATAGATTGCTCTTCACTTGAGACCCAGGGACCCCCCTGTCTTTCTGGTGCTGCCTGTACCCCCCACCCTCGCTTTTATTGACAGCCTCTCATTGAACACATAAGAGCATTACCATGTTTAGAAGTGAGACGTTTGGTGTGATCCAAGGCGTGTTTGATATTTGCATCTAAGAAATTAATTTGATGCTGCTTTTGCATGCTAATCTCCTCTGGATTGATTTCAATCAGGACAAAGCTTACATTTTTTTTTTTTGGGGTGGGGGTAGTTGTGGGGATCTATCCAAAATGGCTTGCTTTGGTTCCCAGCTCTGGGACAATGTGTTCTCCTGGAGTTTGGCAGCGATTCCAGGTCCTTAGGGCTGTGAAGAACTGGTTACAATGCAGCCGTGGGGCTGGACTGTGTCCTTTTGACTGGCGCTCAGTTGTATAGCCACTATTTTTTTTTTTAAATAGCCCATGTAACCACCACTTATTTGTATGCTTTCACTTAGCATATACTCATTATGAGAGCATTTATTATTTAGCTGTTGTTTAATCAATAACATCTTCCATTATTTGTGTTGTTCTCATGCAATTCACACAAAAAAAGATGAATTGCATATTCCTATACAACACATTTGATTATTGCATGCTGATAATTTTTTCCCCCTTTTTATTTATTGTCAGAGAAAAATGCTAACCAGGCCAACCAGGCTGGTGGAAATGGGAATGCTGCTAGAAATCCACGGAGGACCAATTTAGTTGTAACGCAAGTACACTAGTGGCTTGACTGAGAGGTCATGACTGGCCTTCCTTGCCTTGTTAGGCGCTGATGTTCTTATTAAAAGTTCATTTATTTGGCTGAAGGACTCCAGAGAGCAAGCTGGGCCCCCTGTCTGCACTCGTCAGGCCTTGATTTACAAAGGAGTGGCCGTCGTCACGAACAAGTGCACAGGGTTCTCCGGTGGTCCTGCCAAACAGTAAAAGCTCTCAATTAGGCGCAGCGCTCAGCCGGGCTGCTTAACCTGCCTCAGCAGCGGGGAGGTCATGTTCCTGTGGGCAGGGCCTCACCGCCTGCAGACGCACACAGGATCCATCCAAGCCCGTGTGTGTGTGTGTGTGTGTGTGAGAGAGTGTGTCTTTGTTAACGAGTTTTCCTCGCTGTGTTTATACCAGAGTGTGAATGCACATTTGTCTTTAGCATTATTCCATTTTCATCCCCCATTCGTGATTATTTTTGCCAAGCTGCAAGTCAGAAATAAAATTTCTTATTCGTATGAAGGTTTTTGCCTAACACATATATTATTTCTATGACGGCAAATTAGAAATAAAAATATGGCCTCATAGACATCAGTATATATCTATTAAAGGGATGGATAGTACTTCTGACCTCACTATATCTGATTCAATTACCATGACTTTCATGGCTTTAAATTATTCAGTCTGAAATATTTGCATTTGCAAATGTGGAAATATTTTACCTACAGTTAACCTTTTCACTTGTTTGCTTTGGGGGAATAATTTTCTTAAAAAATAAATAAATGTTTTCAACCATAACAATGAACTGTATATTGTGTTTGATTTTCTCAGACTTAAGAACCATACAAAAGTCACAATTTTAAATTATGTGCAATTCAGATTAAAACGTGTGCACTGCTGCCTTTTTATTTAATAATTATACTATTTATTGAAAATGCTAGTGGATCTCTAGTGGAAGTTATCATTTTTTTTTATCTTGTTTTATCTTGTGGGAAAATTAAGTGAAAATTAAGTTAAAAAAAGACCTTTGGAGCGATTGTTTGGGTGGAGAATTTGGAGGATTAAACAGTGAACTGTTTAATCTGCTTCAATGCTTCTTCCCCTTTGCATGATAAAAGCCTGGATTCCCGGTCTGTGAGCTGCCAGTTTCAGAATCTTTGTTAAGCGCAGAGTAGACAGGACTGCTTTTGGTTAAGCCTTTGTGTAAATTAATTTTCCCTGTAAATGACAGATTGTTTAAAGATTTCTTCCCAGTTTGCTGGCAGTGTGGTGCATCCAATTGTCAAATATAAAGAACAATACTTTATATTTGCCAGAGGGAAGCCAGATGGACTGTTAACAGAAGCAAAGGTTCTTTTGCACGTATTTCCCGGTGTGTCCACAATGCACATATGTTGAGGTACAACATTAGTCTGAATTACTGGACTTTTGTAATTTTGATAAGCGAATACCACGCAGTGCCCTGTCTGCGATTATTCCCCAATTGTTCCACGGTTTTCATTGTTTCAGTGAAATGTTGGATTGTGGATTGGAACCCACAACCTTCCAGTTAAGAGTCGGCTTCCTCATCCGCTAGGCCACCAGAGCCCAGTTATGTGGTGGGTTTATAATTTTTTCCTACTGTGTCTGAGTTATGCACCCTCTATGTTACAACCATATTTTAATTACAGGGGAGCTTAGGGTTAAAGGACATGAGCTCCATTGAAAGTGTTCTCTGAAACAATTAGTTATAGGTTATATTTCATATGGTGTACATTCAGAATTTGCGATGCAAGACTCTTAACGCCTACAATGTTTTTACATCTTGAATCTGGACTCCTGTCTTTTTGTGTGTGTAGTCTGCATGCTCTCCCCACGTTGGCCCAGGTTCTCTCCTGTCCTACAAAGGTACAGTATCTCACAAACGTGAGTACACCCCTCACATTTTTTGGAAAGCACTGAAGATATGACACTTGGATACATAGTAAAGTATGTATCACAAAGTAGTAAAGTATGTATAAAGTGATGTAAAGTAGTCATTTGTGCCCAATTAGCCATTTCCCTCCCTGGAGTCATGTGGCTTGTTAGTGTTACAAGATCTCCAGTGTGAATGGGGAGCAGGCATGTTAAACTTGGTGTTGTGTCTCGCATACTGTACATTGTACTGGACATGTCATGTGGTCTGCTGAGACCGAGATGAACTTATTTACTTTATGTGTGATGAGTAGAAAGATGAGTGTGTGTTGCCTACAGTCAGGCATGGTGTCATGGTTTGGGGCTGCTGAACATGAAGGGCAACATGTACTGTAGCATACTGAATCAGAGCATGACCACTGAGCAAATTCTTCTTCAGCACCTCCAAACGATTCTCGGTGAGGTTAAGGTCTGGATGACGTCTCACGGGCAGAATAACCTGGTCATTCAGTAGATTCATTCATTCTTTGTGGACATTACAGTCCTGAAGCCAGACATGACCAAATCCTGTTCTACATTAGACACAGAGTTCAGCTGTTTTTTTTTGTTTTTTAGTATTTGATTTCACCAAACGTTTCAGTGACCCAGACATGATGCTGGGGAACCATCATCTTCATGGAAGACATGATGGTTCCCCAGAATCCTTCCATTTTTAATAATTAATTGGACAGTTCTTAAACCAATTTTAATATTTTCAACAATCTCTTTAGTATTGCTGGCTGGTTGTACGATCTCAATACAATTAAGCTTGATCTCGGTGATCAGGTTTGGGCATTTTACTTTTCATCAAAATCAATAGAGCAGAAATGTGCATATTTTGGTTGTGTGTGTGTTTACATTACCGTTAAAAGGAGACACATTGCTGCCAGGCATCCCAAGTCCCTCGAAAGTCCAGGGAGTCTCCTGCATATTGATAGCGGCTGCTTGATGGCCACAATATTCAGAAACTCAAATATTCCAGAAACTAGAGCAAGCAAACAAGAGCATGCAGCGAGACAGTATCGGGTACATCATGCACTTGAGAGAAGCATGAACATGACTGGACGAGAGAGAGAATGTGTGTATGTTTGTGGATCACTGTGTGTGTTCCCTGTTTATGTAGCCTGTGCCTGTGCTCAACAAGGACCATACTGATTGGTTTACTTAGCAAAATAAGATTTGATTTAAATGTTTTAGGTACAGTGGAGCATCATGGCCCAAAAAACAAAAATATGAAATGCATTTCACCTCACCACTACAGGTTTTTGCAGGTTGGCATGTCTGGGCTGAGCCGCTATAATACAAAGTACAGTACAGGCCCAAAGTTTGGACACCTTCAAATTCAATGTGTTTTCTTTATTTTCATGACCATTTACGTTGGTAGATTCTCACTGAAGGCATCAAAACTATGAATGAACACATGTGGAGTTATGTACTTAACAAAAAAAAGGTGAAATAACTGAAAACATGTTTTATATTCTAGTTTCTTTGCTCTGATTACTGCTTTGCACACTCTTGTCATTCTCTCAATGAGCTTCAAGAGGTTGTCACCTGAAATGGTTCTCCAACAGTCTTGAAGGAGTTCCCAAAGGTGTTTAGCACTTGTTGGCCCCCTTTGCCTTCACTCTGTTGTCCAGCTCACCCCAAACCATCTCGACTGGGTTCAGGTCCGGTGTCTGTGGAGGCCAGGTCTCCACTTTTTGTTAAGTACATAACTCCACATGTGTTCATTCATAGTTTTGATGCCTTCAGTGAGAATCTACCAATGTAAATGGTCATGAAAATAAAGAAAACACATTGAATGAGAAGGTGTGTCCAAACCTTTGGCCTCTACTGTACACAGTACCACGTGAAATAGCCAGCAAAAAGTCAAATGGCTGAAAACGAGGACAGTGATAGTCATGGTTTTATATGTTAACAAAATGTTTGTTATCTCTGGTATCTTCGGTTTCAGTATGGCAATATAAGGGAAAAAATGAATAAGTTATGTTATCCCACAACTAGTGGTCAGAACTATGAATAAGTGTGACGTGTATGTAGTACTTGTCGTGCCATACTACTGGGTAGATCAATATAATCGTATGACCGAATTCATACAAGCAGTTTGAAAACTTGCCATGTGATGCAAACTTCCACAATAAAATTCTGTGAACTATTCTGACAAAAATATTGCTCCAAACATTTCAATGTATAATGGGTTTCAAAACTGTCTAACACTTCAATGTTTATGCAATATCTTTATATGCAACTAAAATGACCAAGATGGTGTGAAGCACGGGACAACAGTGTCACTGGTCTAAAATCTACACGAGTGCTGTTAAGTTTAACATATGATAGCCAGTACTAAGAGTTTAAATGTTGTCCATTGTACAAGTATTTTAATTAGGCCTGATTCACTGTTCAGTATAAACTGAACTTTGAATATCTGGCTTATGATAATAATTTTCTTTGAATTCCATTGACTTAACTAACAATTTTACAGTTTTTTTTAAATATATGGAAATTAAGTAATGTTTCACATTGTACCCATCTTAAATATTAGGGCAAGTAAAAGTGCAAATATTACACAATCTTTTTAGCATTTTGCTTTATTTTTCCAGCTAATCTCCTAAAAGTATGTTGTGATTAGTTTGTTTGCCATATTAAATGAGCAGCTTTTACCGATTTTCTTAAATCCTGTTTTTTTTTTTTTTTTTGGATGCAGTTCATGAAGATTTGTATGTTTTTATTTGCACATTACTGTCTTCATGAACAATTCTGTGTTGGTTTCTGCCATTAAGTTCATGTAACCTCTGTTGTTCTTGTTATTTTGGCCATATGCACTGTAACTGAAAGTATTAACGTCTTGCATTATGTAGCAAGTCCTAAAAAAAAAAAAAACTGTACTTTTGAGGTGTTAAAATAGACTCTGGCAAAGACCTTTCTTAGCAGTTGGTTTATATTTAACTGGCAATTTGATTAATGCTGTATGTCCACCTGCAGTGAAACAAACAAGAGGTGTCGAACAAACATTAACTCCGAAATACTGCCATGCCGGCCATCATGGCAGCAAAGGAAGTGCCAGGGAGTGATTCATCTACCAGCACACATTCCTGTAGTCTTTTACACTATACACACACACACACACACACACACACATATATGTGTGTGCATGTGCGCATAGTGTAAAATTATTTATATATCATTTTTTTGGGTGGACAACACTTTTGACGCTGTGGCAAACGTGAATGTAAGATGCTTAAGGCAAGCAAATGAAAGGCCATAAAACTGTTAGCCTGTAGTACTTAGGTTTGTTATTGTTCTCAATTAGGGAAAGGGCCATTTTTTATGTTGCCATTGTCACCTTCATCTAAAATGCTTTGACACAGGTCAAGTGGACATTTGTTTTCTTTGCTATGGGTGTTATGAAGCCAGTATTAGTAAGGTTAGGAGTTCAATTGCAGTCCAGGGGCTAAAAAGCCACTTGTGACTTGCTATGAACCATATCGTTAAATGCTCTGGGTAATGATTCCTTAGAATGACCAGTGTGTGGTGGGACTGCACTTCACACTTTCACACTGTCACATTCCAATGCTCTCACTGACGTTATTTGACTTATTTATCATATTATGTAATTGGATTGTCAGAAGTAATTTTTTGTTGGATGTTTTAAACCTGTTTTAACAATTTATTCTTTTTTTTTTTGCTTTTTTTTTTTTTATTCCCACAGGTTGATGCTCCAGTTGCCTGAGGAAATGGGGTTAATAGCTGTAGCTCTTCGTCAGACAAAGGGCAGAGGTCAGTGCCTTTCCATTGCAACACTTCCAGCTACACCTTCACTTTTAGTTTAACATTCACTCCTTTAGTAACCGCAGCTGTAGGGAGTTCCTACCTGAGTGACTCACCATCACACAGAAACATTCTAGTTATGTTTGGGCTCTCGTTTTCAGCGTAGGCTACTGTGTATTCAAATTTCAGTGTCACTCTAAATTTTGGCTGAAATATTGGTGAGTATTTTAAGACCTTAATTAAGGTCTATACAGACTATGGGTGCAACATATAAACAGAAATGTAGAACACATTTGGGCCAACTAAAATATATATAGCATGTATTAAATACTCATAATACAGCATGGTGAGAAGGTGCTGCTTGAACATAATTCAGTCATGTTCAAGCTACACTTTGGGAACATTTTCCGAGTGAATTTTTGAGCGACTTCCAACTTTAATCTTATGGAGTTGTCTTGTTGTGTTGGGATTTGTTTTTCAGGTAGAGGAGGGAACGCTTGGCTCAGTCCTCTGGGTTGTGCCATGTTCACTCTTCATGCCCAGATCCCCATTAACTCCTCCCTGGGACAGAGGATCCCCTTTCTACAGCACCTGGTAGCCCTCTCTGTGGTGGAAGCTGTGCGCACGCTGCCTGGATATGAGGTATTTCCTCCCCCTTCTACCAATGCGACTGTACAGATTCTGAGTAGCTTATCCCATCGCCTTGGCCTTGTCTGCCGCCAGAGAAGACCCCGCTGATTCTGTCGCTGAAGCAGGTGCTGCAGGACTGCCTCCCACTACAATAATCATAGGCAGTCCTGTCAGAGCTGGCTGCAGTAGGAGTGGATGAAGGTTCACAGCAGCCACAGAACGAGCCAACGAACGTATTCAGTTCCTGTCACTGACTTGCATATGTAAAAGAGTCTTGGCTGGTTCTCAGGTTGTGTGATTAGAAACACCCAAGACTTTTGTTTATGCCACTGCTCCACTGAGACGTGTTCTGATTGAGTTAGTGCCCTGGGCAGGAAGTATTATATGATGTAAAAAAAAAACAACAGGTGGTGCCTTGAGTAGCCATTTTTCTTTGTTCTAAACTTTGAACAAAAATTAGGAAGACCAGGTGGAATTTGAAAAGAAAAAGATTCCCACTGGGAGGGTGAATGAATCATAGGTACATTTGGAGAGCCAGTGTGTCCGTTATAGCCTATGTGCTGCAGACGAGCCAGAAAGGACCATCAAAGCATGGAGAAGGAGCTGGTCTGGTTGAAAGATATATTTTCCTTTTTTATTCCCAGATCACAATTACAGATGTTCAAATTTTCAGAGAGTGTACCTTAGATGTATTCATGTCCCAGAACTCAAAGCCTGAACTCAAAGCCTTTTTTTTTTTTTTTTTTTTTTACAGAGCATTGACTTACGTGTGAAGTGGCCGAATGACATTTACTACAGTAACCTGATGAAACTTGGTGGGGTTCTGGTAAACTCAACAGTAATGGGACCCACTTTCCATTTACTTATTGGTAAAGTTAAATGAACAATGTCCATGTCAAATGTTGACCATGTCAAAAATAAAAGGATATGATCAAATATATACATTTTTTTATTCTAGGCTGTGGATTCAATGTCAGCAACAGCAACCCGACAATCTGCATCAATGACCTGATTGTGCAGCATAACCGGGAACATGACTCCAGCCTGGAGCCCCTGAACACTGCCATGCTCATCGCTCGCACCCTCACCCACCTGGAGAATCTCATCTCCGCCTTCCAGGAAAGAGGTCCACAGGCAGTTCTGCCCATCTATTACAAGAGATGGGTGCACAGGTAATCAAATCTATCAACGTGCAGTAGATTGACGAGAGCTCTACTTTGATGTAGCGCGTGTTGCTGCGCAGCTTTACCTTGTGACCTGTATTGAACGTTGATCTTGCATCTGTTTCACTGCTCTACTGCCTCTGTTTCAGCGGCTCAGTGGTGAGGCTGTGGAGTGAGGATGGTCCAGAGGCTGCTGTGGTGGGGCTGGATGACAACGGCTTCCTGCAGGTGAAGACTGCAGAGCAGGGGGTGGTCTCGGTGCAGCCTGATGGCAACTCCTTTGACATGCTGAGAAATCTGGTTGTCACTAAGCAGAGCTAGGACTCTATACTGCAGGATCAGTGTCCTCTTCAGGAGGAGGGTTAATTGGTATCCTGAAGACTGGACCAAAGTTTAGCAATAGAAACTGCATAGGTCCATTCATTTCTGTCTTCAATCTTTGTTTGGATTATTCATAATAATAATAATGTCAAAATACCACTTTGATTGATTTTCATTTATATCTGTAAGTTATTTAATATGTCCAGTGACGGGAATATAACCTGTTTAAAACAGTCTTATTGGGGTGCTATGGACTTATGTACTTACTACTCATATAGTTAATTTAATTAAACAAAGTAATGTTACTTTCTATACAAGTCATTTCAAGTGAAATTACAATTAAGTTCTCACTCATCATTCCCATTACTTTTACAGATTTGTAGTACTTATGGTGTGTAAAGGATAAAAGACTCAATTTCACTGAGTCTTCACTTCAAGTGTAGTAATAAACATGCATATAGTTGACTCCATAGGGGTGTTTGTAGTTCTGTGTGTATAAGATGTGCACATCTTTTTTTTTGCTACGTTGGCAAATATTGTGTTTGTAAGACATAAAGAAACATGCAGTAATTTGGTATTTATGTTGAATGGCTTGGTGTAATCTACTATTGCATGATGCGCCTGAAGTGATTATCAGTGTTGCAGGGTGGTGTGTATACTTTAGACATACACTTTATACTGTACACCATCTATAACTATACACTACAGCAGTGTAAGATTTTATAATGATTTATAATTTGTATACAGCTGTACTATAGTGTCTAAGGTGTTAAATATCTTGTCATTAATAAAAAGTATTTGTGGAATATTTTCATGTCAAGTCATAATTTTATTTTGCAGCACAATAAAATAAAACAGTATGGACTAAGTCCATTTTGACTGTTCAAATGGAATTGTCTTGTTACGGACAAATAGTTTCCCCAATCAGCTATTTTAAAGGCATGGTTCGGAGTTAATGGTTCTACACTCTTATGGCAGGTATAAACTTGGTAACTTTTTGGTAATTACCAGAGGTGGAAAAAGTACTGGAAAAACTTAAGTAAAGGTATCTTCACTTTGCTTAAATTCTACTCAAGTAAAAGTACCTATCAAAAAACTACTTGAGTAAAAGTAAAAGATTACTTAACTTATTTTTTTCTTTGAGTAAAAGTTACTTTCAATTACATGATTTAAAAAAGATATATCCAGTATAGCACTAGTTGATTTTATGCAACCCCATAAAACATTTTTAAGCACAGTTGGCCACAAAAGTACCAAATTCTGAATTGTGTGCTCCTCAAACATTACAATAAAAAGGATCAAAGTATCCAAGACTGAAATTGTTCAACAATTTCTTATTAACAAACTGTGTTTTTCGTTCTTTCTATAGCAAACATAAATATACCAGTTGTCTTTATTGACAAATGAGCACACTGACTGCTGAAAGAAGAAGTGAAATAAAGCGTCTTGCCCCGCAGAATGTTACAGCGTTAGACTGTAAGGCTCTTGTTCCCTTTGAGCAGTGTGATGTATGGAATACACAGGCAAAAACATATACAGTGCATCCGGAAAATATTCATACTGCATCACTTTTTCCACAGTGGTCACTTGTGTCGGAGCTCCAGAGGTCCTCTGTGGACAGAAGAGAAACTTCAAGAAGGACCAATTCTGCAGCAATCCACCAATCAGGCCTGTATGGTATGTATGGAGTGGCCAGATGGAAGCCACTCCTTAGTAAAAGGCACATGGCAGCCAGAAGGACTCTCAGACCACGAGAAACAAAATGTACTGGTCTGATGAGGCGACTCTTTGGTGCCAATGCCAGGCATTATGTTTTCTGAGGAAACCAGGCCCCGCTAATCACCAGGCCAATACCATCCCTACAGTGAAGTATGGTGGTGGCAGCATCATGCTGTGGGGTGTTTTTCAGCTGCAGGAACTGGGAGACTAGTCAGGATAGAGGGAAAGATGACTGCAGACAACTACCCAGACATCTCCCTTGGTGAGCAGTGGGCAGCCATGACCGGCGCCCGTGGAGCAGTGTGTGGGGACGGTGCTCAGTGGCACCTCAGTGGTAGGAATATAGGAAGAGATCCGACTCCGAAGTTGAAGGAATCTAAAGATTTTTTTTATTCTTAGAAACTGGTGCTGCATGTAACATTTAAACAATTAGACAAAGTTACATACTGACATAGAGTGAGAAGCTTCTTCTGTATTAATCTTAAATCTTAACAGAAGGTTTTGTGTCAACATTTGTTGTAGTAACAGGATTGGGTGATGCTTTTTTAGATCAAAGTAAGGAATACGAGGAGTTGAGACATGACTGGCTGTCTAGGACCAGCCACGCGAGTGACATATCATCAATTGCAGAATCCATCCAATCCATCCAACATACTTCTTATATTGGCAGAGCAATAATAACAAAAGTTAGGCAACAAAAGACATTTTACATTTACATTTGGCAGACGCCTTTATCCATCTGATGAAGATTTATATTTGTTGCTGCACAGTTTACTGGCATAAATTCCCTTTTCTGTAAATTCTTCTTATATCCTGAGAAGTTTTGGTTCACTAGTTATAGGCCCAAATACAAATAAAAGCATGTTGTCAGCTTTGAACTTTTTCAAAACACCTGACTGTTCTTATAATCCCATGGCCAAAACCAAGAGATGCCTTCAAACTCTGTATTAAGAGAAATCAGACAGAGGTGGATCATAAAATGTTATATAACTGCCATAAATTAAAATAGGTCTGATCGTTTGATAACATTGAATCATTTTAGACAGAATTTTAACATCTTCACTTAGTAAAGAAATGGGCCGATTCAAGCGGCATTCTAAGTGGGATTCGCCCTTCTCAAGTACAAAGGTTATATTTGCTGAGCTCCCTGGACCACCGAATCACAGTGATGGTAGGAATAAAAGGGAATCTGGGGAGCTGGAACACACATCTCGTCAATACGCTACACGTTTCACTTTCTAGCCGTTGTGCCTTGGTTTTCAGAGCAGTCACCTTGCCCGACCGGAGCAGCAGGCCACGTTCCACTTCTGACTTCCAGATTGGCCTTCACTCGAATTGAACACTTCCAAGTGTCTGTCAGTAGCGACTGTGGCTCCATTTCATACTGCGCCGCTAAGTCTACTGTCAGTGAAGCCAGGATTTACATTTTTAGGACCATCATGGACGCCAACCTCCAGTCAGAGTCACCTTCGAGAACCCCGCTGCTCTCAGGCTCTGGGCCTGGTAGCCGTATTACCCCCCATGTATTGGTGTTTATGAAAATTTCTTGTCATTCTTGTGGGGACAACAGAAATGAAAAACTTAACAGTCTTTTTCAGGTGTAAAGCGCTAGAAACACAATTTTAACGCAAATCTTATGCAGAGCCTGCCAACACACAACCTGTGGGTGCTAGTAGCCTTTTGGCTAACACACCCGCCTATGCAGACCACAAAGTCCCAGGTTCAAACCCCATTTACTACCATTGTGTCCCTGAGCAAGACACTTACTCTGTCTCCAGGGGGACTATGGTAACACAGAGACTAACACAGAGATGCCACGTCTCTATCTGTGAAGATTCTCAGTCATCCAGGTGAATTTGTCTGAAAGTTGAGTTGTGGCAACTGGACTTTCTTTCTTTAATGTAGAGACGTTTCATTCTGCAACCACAGAACTTTGTGGCCTCTGTGTTATTCGCATGTTACAAACATCTCTTCAGTTCTTGGTATTGGCTTGTGCTCTGGAATCTAAATGTATTATAAATGACATTTTGTGTCTGTGTATCTGTTCTTGCTGAGATCAGTAGAGCAAGGATTCGATCCGGTGTCGAGACGTTTTCATACATCTAATATCGTACCGAAGCTCTGCTCTCCAGCTGGCCCGGGTAGCCATGTCTACGAAACTCCATGTTGCTAATCAAGCCCAGACGTGGTGTCTGTGTCCCAGACAAAGCAAGCGTCTCCTTCCTGCCTGTCCACAGCCTCCTTGCTCTCTGGGTGGGGGTGATGAGGTGCAGGTGGACGTGGGCCGAGTGTGGCGTGAGGACCACGGGTGGAGAGGAGGAGAGGGCCATTTCCTCTGCCGCGTTTCGTCCATCCCAGGCCCGTTGGAGGACACTTCATTTGTCTTCAGCACCTAGCCTTTTGGCTCATCTCCACTAGATGAGGTGGAAATACGTCGGCGTGCTTCTGCAGGCTATGTAAGCTTGTTCCCTTTTGCTGTGTGATTTTCTTTTAAATACAACCAACATGGTGTAAAGTTCACCATCCTGAATGAATATACTGTATACATACTGTATACATTTCAACTTCTGGTTAATTCATCACGCTCTTTCTCGCTGACAAAATTTCTATATTTGTGTCAGGAAGTAGCAGACATGTTTGAACTATGGTGTGTAATTCGAGTTATTCTAAGTATTCTGGTGGTCCATTCATCTTCACTTTTCCCCACACTCACGTTGCCTGAGGAAAGGTTGTGGGGATCATGGAAAAACTCCTCTTTCCCACCGCTTCCCAACACTTAAGCTGTGCAAAAGTTCATTAAGCAAATAGCCTGCCTCAGATCTATAAATGCTCCTCTCTCAATATCCTATTAAACAATTTCTGCAGAAGGTCTCTGGGGTCAGAGGAATCTATCCTTTTTAATATTGGCTGCATAATACCACATCTCAATCTGCCCTCCCCAGAGACTGGCAGGAGTGCTCCGGGGAGCCCTTTGGCTCACCTTCAAAATCTTTTATTTTCTTTACACAAGCAATAAGTCCCCTGCTTTTTTTTTTTATAAGCAAACAGAGCGTTCTGCCAGAAGCCCTGCACACTGGTGCCTATACAACACATCGCTTAAGAATCAGGCTGATGGACGCGTGTCTCTGCTGCAGTGCAAGCTCTGCAAAGGCCGTGGTTTTATTGCACAAATGGGGGTGCAGGATCAAGCATCTTCCGGTTGGCTGCAAATACTGTCGGGGTTCATTCATAGCGGTATATTTAAAATGAATGCGCTTCTAAAAGTAATTCGTCATACATCCAGATTCAAAATACATCTGTGGTCTAATGCAGGCGTTTTTTTTTTTGGTTTTTTTTGCAAGCACATTATGCATATTCCCTGCTAAAATGAATGTTAAAATGACAAAATGAAATAAATAGCTATAAATGTGAGCAATTACTATACAGGCTGTGAACTCATTACATATATTTATTTTGAAATAAAGTGAACTACCACCCTTCAGCATGAATGCAGCTTCTTCAAGAGTCTTTCTTATTGTGTTCCATCATAAATAAGCAAGAAGCAATGTGTTCCACAAGAATAAATACACACACATAACCCATTTGTCATTTACTGTAAGCAGGAGTCTTACAATTCAATTTAATGACCAATAGAAGCCGCGTTCGTTTTAAGCAACACCGCCACTGGTTGTTAGGCAACGAGTGAATCTGTGCCCGCCCCCCGTAGATTCAACATTTTCTTAGATTCAACATGTCAGACCACTGGCTGCTGCAGTGCATTCTGGTTTTGTTTTTTTTTTTCTTAATAAGCCGAGGACACTTCTGAGAATCCGCTGACTGATACGCTGGATGATGATACGGTATGGTGCAGCGCTGCAGAAGGCCTTTTTCGCCCCCGGACGCATTTCCGCTACCCAAATGCTGCTCGTATTTAAGCATTACGAAGTTTTTTTTTGCATGTATTGCCTCATGTTGTCCTCACAGGATTGTAAGAAGTGTGACTGACGCGATGGCTTTCAGTCTTATAGAATAATGTGAACTGCAATGCAGCATCGCATTACCTAGGATTTCTGCGCAATATGCAAAAATATAGAATATTCACTAGACCTGAAACTTGGCCCTGGGTACAAAACATCAGTCAGGTGCTTAAAACCCAAGCACACGCACTCTCTCCCCCTGTGAATGTCCTGAGGTCTGCACTGGCCATCAAATGCTCAGAGTTCACACCCCTTGTGGCCACGTTGTCCCCTTTGACCCCGGACTTGTCACCTCTCGTTGGTGATGATGACGGACGTGCCGATGTAATGAGGGATCTCCCTGTAGGTTTCTGGCGAGGAGCTGGAGGCGGGGCTTTGGCTCTTGTAGAGGTACGGGTTGATCTCCTCCCCCCTGTAGCTGTAATTGTCCATTAAATGGCCCAGAGTGTAGGTCGGCCCTTGGAAGGAGCCATGCTTGGCCAGAACATGGTGGAAGTTCAAAGACACATAAGGGGCCTGTGCCCCCAAGCCCATTCCCACGAACATCTTTTTCTCCTCCGAGCTGCCCTGCTCCAGTAACTTGTGGGTCCCATGGTCCCCGTTGCTGTCCCCCGGATCCAGGACAGAGAGCTCGGCCCGGTGGCCGTAAGGAGGCTCCATCATGCACAGCTGCCTGCGCTGCTCCAACATCACCTGCACAGGGAGGTGCTGCCGAAGGGGTCGGGCCTGCTCGCACCCAGACTTGGCTAGCATGCTAGCCCCGAGCACGGAGCAGGGCGGGGCCTTCTCCGCACAGTCCGCGGAGTCCTTTCCATCCGCTTTAGCAACCTGCTGTGGGGTGTGCAGTTGGGCTTCTAGCTTGTTCTGGCTGAGTGTGTGATGGTCGTAGGGCTCCTCCTTGAACCGGCTGCTAGGCCTGGAAGTGGAGCAGCTGGAAAAGCCCTCATGCACGGGGTCGCTGATGTACCTTCGACTGGCGGCTGGCCCTGCGGGTCGAGAATGAAATGGTACGTTAAAGCAACTGAAATGTAACCGGTGACGTCAGGGAAAGTGTGTGCTGAGCGATGCAGCAGACTCCGGCCAATCCCGCCACTGCTTTCAGCCTGTGGCCCTGTCGCCACGACAGTGCCAACCCTGAGCCCAGACCCTACGAACTCCAAGACCCTAACCTAGGCAATCATTTACGAGTCCTGGCGCTTCGGCAGAGTGAAAGACTCGGCACGACCTTAACTGTATGTTTGATGGAGCCGTTTCCTCACACAACAGCCCATTTCCTGCGCCGAAACGCGGTTTTATCATTTCATGGCGGTTTATGGCATCTCCTGTGACTGTCAGAGGACACAACTGTTATTTTTGCTTCTGTCCAGGCTGAGGTGGTCTGATCTTCAGTATGGGTCCGGGTTCCTCATCATCGATAGAAGACTATACGTGTGCACCGCCTACGATTCCTGTGCCGAGGGTCAGGTATTACACAGGAGCAGGCAAGGTGCAGGAAGGGCGTGGCCACACGAAGCATGATTTGTTCAATGTCCGACATCTAGACACATTGATCTCTGATTAGTGGGGGGGTTCACGATTTTGTGGTGGGAGCCATTTTAAACTAAAATGGTCTTTTTTTCCTAAGTACACTTTAAATGTTTTAAAAGCAACCAATTAATTAAAAGGAACCCATCACATTCATTACATTCGTTGAAAATCAAACCAAACAAACCAAATAAAGTTTTTTGGAATAATAAACCAGCTTCTGCAACCTCAAATAATTGTCACGTGAGCTCTCCGTAATTGTACGAATTGTCGTAAGGTGAAAGGGAGGCGTGTACCTGGCATGCGCTCTGAAAATTCAAACAATTTTTCTCTTGAGAATTGACTTTCATCCGGAACCCGAGCCGCCTTTTCCGTGGGTATAAAAGGTATTCCGCCTACCCGTGTATGTGCTGTTGCAGGGCCCGGGAGACTGCGTTCTGGGGTTGGCGGGGGTCCAGTGCCCGTCGCCCCGGGCCTGCAGGGAAGTGAGCAGCTGGCGCGCCGCTGGGCTGGGAGAGCCCTGGGCCGGCCGCAGCCTCTTCGCGGCCAGGGTGGGACTGTCTGGAGGGAAGTGGCCGTAGGTGTAGGGGAGCGGCAGTCCGTACAGCACGTCTCCGGCCTCTGACATGGAGCTCTGCTCTTGACAGGACGTCAGGCTGTAGGGGGAGGAGTCTTTCCAGCTTGCCGTATGTGGGAAGCACTCCAGTTTCTCTGACTGGAAACAAGGGTTCGGCTACAAATGAAACAAAGAGAAAAATATCGTAATTAATATCGTAAATTAATATTCTTTGTTTTGTCTAATTTTCAGGAGGGCACCGCAGTCGAACCTGGGGGTATGGAGACATTTTCTTTTTTGATTTGATTTTGAGCGCTTTAGACTTGAGATGCTTGCGGGAGTCGTGAGAGGAAGCGAGGACGTTCTTGTAGGCGGGTCCCGGCTTGACGGCCCTGGTCTGGTCCTGGGAGAGTTGCAGGTCTTTGTACTCCACATCCCTGCAGAGAACCACATGCAGCTTGTATTAGCGCATCCCACGTCCACATCCAGCTAGACGGGCTGTGGGTCAAAGGTCGCCACTCACGTGAGCACGTAGTTGACGCTGACTATGCAGTGCGGCCGAGAGGAGCGGCTGTTGTGCACGATGGTGGCGTAGCTCTGCACCCAGACCCACCCGCCGTGTTTGGAGAGCATGCGGTAGTACTTGGTGGTGACCTGTCCTTTCACCAGCACTGCAGAAGAGCATAAGAAAAAAATGTATTCCCATCCTCACAATACATAGTGTTAAAAGGAAAAGGTGAAGTTACACAGTGGTAGAAATTCCCCTTTCATGGTGCAGCCATCAAATAAAAAAAACTAAAGTTTATCTGTTTTAACTTGAGATATCTTGTCTTTGTAGTGTATTCAATTGGATATAGTTTGAAGAAGATTTGCAAATCATTGTATTCTGTTTTATTTACATTTTACCAACTTCATTGGAATTGGGGTTGCACATTAATCCAGAATGTATTTCTCAGAATTCTGTTCAATGTTTTGCAAAATGACTTTAATCTGTATGTCACACATTAACAAGCTGTAGTGAGGAAAAAAAACAAATGCAAAATACAAGAATATGAATACCAAGTTGGTTCTGCAGTTCTGCAAATACACGTGTTACTGCCAATGTATGTATAATCAAAAGGCTGATATAATGTTCATTAAAATTCATCCTGAGTCATTAAAGGCAGACTGAAATGAAGTTTCATGTACAAAGATGTTTTAATCAGGCTTTTTGATCAGTGTGCATTCACAGTCATCTTATTTTAAACTGGAATATAGATTAACTGCAGTTTTCAACACTGAATTTAACACTGAATCGGGTTGGGGTTTAAACTCTGGCATACTTCAGTACTAGCATTTATTTAATGTATGTAAAGAACAGGAAGTGCAGAGTTGGAGCACTTACACAGGTGGTGTGCATATCGTAGATGGAAGACGTCACACCCATGGACGTGGTGGTACAAGGTTTTTTCAATCAGGTCCTGGGGCTCGTACCCCGTCAGATCTGCAACCCTGTTGTATGGAAAGGTAAAAGCGTACAGAAGGCGTGTTTGACAAGGAAACGAGCGTGAGACCACACTTCTGCCTGAGGGTCTTTACCGGCTGTCCAGGAAAATGAGCTTGAGGTCCAGGCTAGCACGGAACATGAACATGTTGCTGTGCAGCTTGATCTCGGTGATCCCGCTGGGCGGCAGCGAGTGGCCCACGGCCACCAGACCCATGATCTGATAGCAGGAATCGTACAGCGTCATGTCCACCACGTACTGCCGGATCTTCAGGTACCCGCTGCAGTGGATCACCTGGAAAAGGCAGCAGAATAAGTGAGGGACCCCACCCTGGCCCCGCTGCGCTCTGCTTGGTGCTCGGTGCCCTGTGAGCGCCAGTCTTGGCGGCCCCTGCCGCACTTGATGCAGCCACGCGCCGGACCCGCTCTGCAATACCGCTTCCTGTTTACCTTTTCAGCACGCCGAGTGGTGCAGTAGTGCTCCTGCGTTCCCAGGGATGATTTATTCTCCCCTTAACATAAACGGCGTGTTTATTGCCAATGTAAATTTCAAACAAATCTCCCAAGCCATGGGGCTGGATGATTTATGGGTGACAGGCGAACACGGAGGGACGTGGAACCCAGCTGTTGCACCAGGGAAATGGTTTCAAAATGAAAAATTGCATTTGTTATGGTAAATATATGTATGATCAAATCTTGGAATGCAATTAAAAGCATTTTTTTTCTATAGAACTATGGAAACTTCCTGTGGAAGTGGTTCCATGTTAATTATTAGTTTAATTTCAACACCAACACGACTTCTTCATCATCTGCTAATTAAATCAACCAAATCTCACCAAATCAGGAAAGTGTTGAGAACCACTGATGTGGACTTAACCCTCCAATTTCACCCAGTTTGGATTGCTGAGCCCTTCCTAACTTAAGGTCAGTTCTTTAGCATTATTATAACACTGCTATATCTTTGACATATTTCAGCTAATTTAATTCAATTAATTTGAAATTTTGAAAGAACTTGGACAAGCAGTTAATTCAGTAAATTAAAAACATCATTATTTTACACATACACAAGCCCATCAACTGAGAAATAAGTGAAAAAAGAAATGCTGCTGCATTCTGTATTTTTAGCTGCTTTTTACAGAATAATAGAATAATATCTGCATGATGTAAACATTTGCAACGTGAGGTTTTTGCAGTGACCAATAAGTTACGAAATCGTTAAAAAAGAGCATCTAATCAGGCTATATTCTCATATTGTTAACGTTGACACAATAAAAAAAAAAAAAGAATTTACTAATATTGCCTGCTAGAAGGAGAAACACGCCGAGATTTTACTTTTACTGCGTGCTTATGAATAGATGGCATGCACAATAGTGTCTGATTGCGAGTCAAATTTCCCCGGCTCTGTCTGCACTGCAGTATGTACAGTACGTTTGCTTGCGCCTACTTTTCATCTGGGCATTTGCCATGCAAAATGTTGGCTGGAGTTATGTACATAAAATTTCATGGAACATGCTACTCTCACGCTGAATATGCCATATCTCCTTTCAGACTTGAGTGCGATGTTTCGGTATTAAAACCGGAATTTTCGCGGTGATGGTACCTTATAGCCCCCACAAGTCAGTCCGGCATTGCGCTTGGCCAGAACACACTTCATTCTGAGGAAAAAGGAGCGCTCCATCTCGTACTCTGTAAGACACACACACACACACACACACACACACACACACATGAAAGAAGCCCCGATGGCTCTTCTCTCTCAGCTCTAAGCCCTGGTGTATTCTCCTCGGCTGTAATACTGTTCCTTGAGCCTGTTGTCCTGTTCACATAGTGGAAGGAGGATCACCGTAATCCCGAGAAGTACGACTTTCCCCTAATGCTCGCGGAGAGAAAAAAAAAAAAGCCGCGGATGAAATGTAATGAAGTGTTTCTGCGCACCGTACGGCTGCCCGTCCCTTACCAACTCTGCACGGTCCTCGTTACAGTCTTCTACAGTTTTACCCTTAACTCTGTCACAGCGCTCTTGTGTTAGTGGTGTAGTTTGTGGAGAAGCGTTACGGTGGCAGGAAACCTGCAGGTCAGTGTATATGTGAAGCGGCAACATTTTCGAATATTTGATTATCTGTAGAAACACTTCATTAAGCCAGAAAGGCTCAGACTATTGGTTGTTAAACGAGTTTGGTTAATCGGCATTGCTTCTGCGGGTATGCGGTGAACCGTACGGCGCTGCTGAAGTACCTTGCAGCAAGTGGGGGTGCGGGGGCTGATGGGCGCTCAGCACTGCCGTCATCTCGTCGTGGTCGGAGGGGTGGATGTACTCGAAGATGCTGTTCCCTGTCAGCTCCACCTGGGGCAGGCATACAAACGGCCGATCCGGTGAGGATTTATCACCAACATGTTACCCCCACGCCGCCGCCACCGCAGAAAAATCTGCCATTAGCATATGAAAGCATACACAGAACCCACGCAAGACTTTGATCTCTTTTGCAACTTCAATTTGTGGGTCAGATTAGACACTGAGCAGGTCGCTGCTCAACGCGTCAAGTACAAATTAGTTTCTTCACAGAGCCGCTAAAGAGACTTAATCTGAGCTTTTGTAGTCGCCCAGAAACGCAGGATCTGCCCTGATTATCAGGCGCCTGACAAAAGGGGGCAAAAAAAAAAAGCCCCTTATGGCAGATGTGTGCAGCGCCACCATCCTCATTCGGCAGGATCGCCTGGCCTTTCCATCTCAGCTACAGTTAGAGCGGACGGGGTTCTCACTACACACACACACACACACACACACACAGTTGCACCCACCTACTCACACGCACAGAGCTTTTGGTGGGTGTGCTGGGGCAGGTGCTCCAAGCAAATTTTCTACAACAATAAAGATTTGCATCAGGTGACATACGAACAGGTCGCATTTTTGCACAAGCGATAAGATGAGCAAATGCGGCTTCAAAAAACCGTGTTGGTTTTAAAATCACCGAGGAGGGGGGGTGGGGTCTTTGGTAGTTTACTCAGGTGAGGGGTCGGCTGCCACACAAACCTGGTTTTAAAGTGGACCATTGTCTCAGCGGGAGTGCTATAGATCTGCGCTTTGCATGTCTGGAATTCTGGGAAGAGTCGAGGAGGACTCTGATGTCACTGCTGGGGACAGGTGCCTGGGGGACATTTGGAGGGTTAGGCAAAAGAGGGCTGGCTTCAGAGATATTCATTTATTTGTAGAAATGGATTTATTTGGCTTCTACCACAGTAAAAATGTGCAAAAAAATCTAAAACATTCTTGTGGTTTTTGAGTCATATGAGACTTGGCTTGACACCATCAAGATAAAATAAATAGATTTATGTTAATTATACAGCAGTAAATTAACATTCCGTCTCGCAGAATGTATTTCTGTCCCTCTGTAATTGTCATCATTTATGAGAAAAAGACAACACTGTAAAAAAATACAAAGTTGGGAAAGCTTTAAAATTGAAGGCACCCGACTGCAAAGCACGTACATGGCGCCGAGTTGAGATAACTTTTGCCCAACTTTTCATTTTTTACGGTGAACCTACCATGTAAACATTTGCCACAGGTTGGCGTAGTCTGTATACGATCCCTTATGATGCTAGCGAGACACTACTACTATTTTGCAATGGTCCTGACTGTCAGCCACGTAAAGTTCCACTCAGCACATTTCCAGCAGTTTTCAACCGTGGCCGACGTGCAGCTCACCGGCCCGGCTGACTTTCCGACAGTCTGGGTGGCGGTGTCATGTCAGACTTGCTCAGGTGACACGAAACAGCTAATCTGAAACATTTCTGTGACCCCGGGCAGCCGTTCGCTCGGCCTGCTGGGCAAACAAAGGGCCGGGCGCATGCACGGTGCCAAACGCGAGCTGACCCGGGACAGACCTCCAGAAAACAGGCGGACAGATAATATTTTCTCATCACCCCGTAGCCCTCTGCTTATCTCTGTTAGCCAAAACGGCAAACAGCCCAACTGTTTGGTCTACAAATACATCTGAAAAGTCCTATCTGGCTGACCCCTGGGTGACCTTGATTTCGCTGAATGAACCAGACAGAACAGGTAACATTTGAAACGTCAGCAGACAAAGAGCAAGGTGGATTCTCAACATTTGCTTTAGGGTTTGGTAGCCAGCGGTGGGGCGGGGCTGATAACCGCAGACCCACCTGTGACAGGCCCAGGTGAACGGACGCCGTCTCCGAGATGTACATGATCTTCCCGTCGGAGGCCACCACGAAGACGAAGCCGTCCAGAGTCTGGTGTGAAAAGCAGACACCACTCCAGTTTACTCTTCCATGGTTATTCCCTCTGGAGAAAGTATCTATTATCTTTATATCTACGCAGAAATACTCTACACTCCACAGGTTATTTAAACTATTTGGGGCGCAATTGCTGGCAAGGATACAGCGAATAAGTGTGAATGTTGCATTGTACGCCGACGCATCGTGCCTCTGGTATGAGTTTATAGATTTAGCTGCTCGGACTTACCTGGAGCAGGTGGGACCCCAACTCTTTGGCCACATTGTCCAGCGGGCTGATTCGAGACGGTTGTCCCCAGGCCTCCCCCAAACCTGAGAGTGAATGAATGAAAGCAAGTTTAAACCCCTGCTGTACGCCTTTTAAATGGCCCATCTTTTCGGATGAAATTGTGACCCCCTGTCTGTCTTCACTCATCTGTCTCTGTCTCTCTGCAGAATTACTAAACCACAAAATGTTGGATTTCATGGACTCCTGGTCTGTTTTTTCTTTTCGATGTTCAGCAGAAATATTTACAGCGTTTGTTGGTTGTGACAAACACACGACTCCCTGATGAATGGAAATAAATATGTTTCATAAAATAATTGGTTTCATGGTTAAACTGTTTTACGTATCTGACTTTTATGATTGAAATTGTTGTAGATAGAATCTGAGAGTCTGCTGTGTATTTTGGTTATAAGTTGTAATAAAACAATATTATAACGTGAATAAAAATATTATATTAGAATAAGACAGGTTTACGGCAGTAATTCAACTTTATCCGTCGGAAAAAGACCCGAGCGAAGAAAGGAGGAAAAGAAATGAAAAAGATTGCGGTAAATGTCGGATAAATACGTAAATACCCGGATTTTAAATGCCGCGTCCTGTCCCCGTTTAATACATTTAATTCATCCAAACTGCTAGCTCTTCGTTTATTTTAAATTATTATATTTTTAATTGTTTTTCAAATTATTAGGAAAAATCCTAGTGGATTGTTAGGCTGGACACGCGTAACGCGTGAATTATGCGTAAATTAATCATGCGTGGTTTCCAAGCCTCTGGTTTACCTGAAATTATTATAAACGAGGAAATATTTCTTATTTTCGATGCTTCGTCTTCATTTTAATTAAAGAAATAAAATAGCTGAAAGGTAATGTCAGTAACGCGCTTTTAATGTGACGCACATTACGCACATTTCATTTAAGCTACAAAAAAGCAGATTAAATTATGAAATTCAATAAAAAAAATGTAACTGGTCTAAAAACCATTTTTCATTTTGCTTTTTTTTGAGATTATTCGCGTCGCGTAATGTGAATATTTAAAGAATTAAAATGAGCAGGTGTCATAATGAATCGATTTCGGCTGTACTGTGATGGAATAGGGAGTATTATTGTAATAGGGGACATCACCGTCGGGGAAGACGGCCCGCATCTTCAGGTAGCTGCTGGTCAGCCGGATGATGGAGGCTTTATCCAGCTGCGAGGTGATGGCCGACGGCAGCGGCAGCAGCTTGGCCAGCTCGTAAAACTCCCCGTTCTCCTTCTCGCGTCGCGTCTTCGCCGCGTTCTTCGACTTCTCCTTCATCTCGCTCCAGGAAGTTCTCGGTCTAGACGCGCGTCTGTCTCCGGATGAAGAGGACGGGCCGCCCGACCCCACGGAACATGTCTGCTGCGCGCCGCCGCTGTCGCGACCATCAGAATATTTAAAAAAGTTGGAAATGCCGGTGCTTCATTCTCCAATCTCCCTGTCATAAATAATACCAGTAATACGACAGCGAAATAAAAATAATGTTAATAGAAGCGCGTGATGATCAGCTATGGTCATTAAACAAAATGTTCTCAGTCTTTTAAAAACGCGCCTTCAGGAAATCCATCCACGCCGGCCCGCTCTCCGCGTAAAGGCGCCTTCGGAAACGTCCACGCTGGAGGTTCGGGGCTCCGGGACTTTGGGGCTCCGGGCTCTTCGCTCCACCAGGCGCCGCGAACCGGGGAGGATGGAACCGCCACTCGGCGAACACCTTTCTGCGAGCAGCGCGGCGGATCCCCGAGGGAGGGGGGGGGGGGCGCGGGAGCGCGCGAGGGGGGGGTCAGAACGCGCGTGCCCGCGCGCGCGCTCCCGCCACATCGTCCTTATCAATTACAGTGGAGCAGGGAAAGAGGAACGCAGGATGGTTCTCCTCAGGAATTGTCAGTGTGAAGTGAGGTTCTTGCTGGGTCCTTCAGAGAACTCAGGGGCTGCTGTTGGATTTTGACACAACCTCTAAAAAGGCAGCAAGAAAGATCTTTATTACGATTTTACAGTCAATGGCCAGTAATTCAAACATACCAATAGGAGAGGAGAAATGATGAGAACAGTGGCGTTATGTGAGAAGGAGCAAGGTGCGTGTAACCCATGAGCAGTGTTTACAATATGGGAAATGTGTGAAATTAAGCTCAGGAAATTATCACACGAACGAGTTGATGAGCAGAATTTGAGAACATCCCCCCCCCCTTTTTTTTTCCCCTCCTCCGTTGCTGGCTGTTCTTCCACTGCAGAATACCCTGGTTCTGGAGTCCAGGCCTTTCCCACACTGCCCACCCTCTTCAGGCCTCCATCCACCAAATCATTCCTTTAAATGTTGGAAACCGTCTCCATGTGGCTTCTGCTGATGCGTATATGATGCTAAACAGGATCGTTTTCGACTTTTCGAGAAGCAGATATTCTGCTAAATATGTCCCACATTCAGGCTTAACAGCAAGTTAATACACCACAGGCAGAAACGGAGCTTAACCCCTTATTAACCTCTGCTGGTGAACCTCGTGCACTAATTTACTCACTATCACTACCAGGTGTACGGCTCGCTCTAATTCCTGCCTCCTTTTACACTTTTATTTCAACACTTACAATTCACTCTCAGCAAAGACTTTTAAAATATATATCATATATATAATATAGTATAACACACACTGTCACTCAAAAGTAGCCGAAAGTGTCAGTTAATGATGGAGCATTTTATCGAATAAAACTTTTTCATTTTTTTATGTTTTGTGCTTTTTGCGTCGGCGTGGTAATCCAGATGCATAAATGCATGGACGTGGACATATGCAAAAAGACGGTCATTATGCTTATATTTTTTGACCATTGCCTGAATATCCACACACAGCAGAAGAGTTGCTTAAAAGAACCAGAATTAATTTCTGGCCATTTCCAACTTTAAAAAAAGTAATAGCTTCCATATGTCAGTGTATGCACTGCATGTACAATTTAAACCCAAAATCGGTGAATGGTAATAGAGAAGGCTTTACAGTGTTTTATTGTGTTTGAATATAATTTATAAAATTGTGAAATGTATTTGTGGTAAAACCACACAAAATATGCACTAAATATAATGTCAGAGCAAAATCAGCCCCGTTTTCAGGTGATATAACGTGCTTTCGCTTGGCCGTACAACCTGTACACTGCAATTTGTAAGAGGCGTAAACAGGGCCACGAATTCCTCAAAATCTGCACAAATAAGGAAAATATACGAGGTGTCAGGGCAGAGATGATTAATGAGACGTGAGCGGGTTTAATGCCCAAATGAACATCTGGAGATCAGTCGCCTCCCATCAACACTTTATTTCCTGTTATGCTTGTCCCAAAATAATGCCACACATGTAGACCATCCATCGGCCTCAATTACAATAATTGCATGATGCACAGTGGGTTTATGAGAGATCGGTGCCGTTCTTAAGGGGGTGGAGCATTAGGCAGGACATCCCGAACAAGCTGAAGCCAAGAATTCATCTAAAACTCTTCATCAAGTTCTTTAAGTGCCAAACACTCCACTACTGAGGATATTCAGGCACAGCCACAGTCAAAAACATACAAATGCATATAGCACTTATTCTTATGCAGCTTAATATAATTATAGTGTCCATTATATATTAATACGAGAGCTCGGGAAGTCTTCAAAAATCCTGACGTCTGAATATTCACACTGGTAGGTCGGTGCTTTCAACCAAGTACCAGTTGTCACCCGGCCACCAGGGAGGCAGCATGTTTTCACATTGAAAAATGATTTTTCAAATCTCCCCTTTGTGGATTTGTGGAAAATACAGCAAGGTCTTCTGTGTGTGTGTGTGTGTGTGTGTGTGTGTGCAATTTACATTGCAATTGTAAAATTTTTAATGCTGATGATTTGCTTGGAATGACATGCTTTAATTTATTGCTCTGTCTGAGTTTTGTCCGCAGGAGTTTGGACAATATTCATGACTAGTTTTGGCTGAGCTGTTTTCCCCATGCATTCCACTTTCCAGCATCAGCATTAAATATTTTATTTTAGCAAATCTCTGAAATGGCACCTGGTGGAGATGTCCTGGTGGAGATGTCCTGGTGGAGATGTCCTGGTGGAGACCTCTGATCAGTAATAACGCGTTATGCAGGAATGTGGAGCAACAGTCGGGCCTACATGCACGATTTTTCGATGCTAAAACTTTACACTCCTTTGTGTGTGTGTGTGTGTGTGTGTGTGTGTGTGAGAGAGAGAGAGAAAGGGAGAACTGAACAGAATGAAAGGCTGCAGCTGCCATCTCGGATGTAAATGGGGAAAATGGCGTTTTCTCGCGGTGAAAGCGGGACGGTGCCGCTAATCTGTTCGGCAAACGCGCTCGGCGAGTTGCTAAATAACATTTAATTACTCACCGCACACGGATATTACCCCTCTTTCTCTCTATATAGAACCCTGTCTTCTTTTCATTACGATGAATTGATCAGATCACCGACAGCAGGAGAGCCGGGCAGGTGTAACATCTCAGATCCAGCAGAACTTTTATAGCTGTCGCCATCAATGTGCGATTAACACGAACCTCTCTGCAGTAATAATAAAGGCTTTTTCTCGCATAATGGTCACGCATAATACAGCTCTAAATAATTTTGTAACGTATAAAAACATTATCATTTTAATTGCAATGAATCAAGCATTTACGATCTCTTTTGTATTTTACTTTTTTTGTAACGCACATCATGCAGAAGTGATTAAAATCGCGTCATTTTGTCGTACAGAGTATATTTCGGTTGTAGAGCCTTTATCTACGGTTTGTTCTCCGTTTTACTGCAATAAGTTGGAAGTATTCGCGCCGCATCCACGTCTGTGGCACACGAGCGCCACCCAGCGGACGACGGGATTTCCGCGCCTTCATCTGGACCAGGCGGAGAATTCCACGTTCACGGTCTGATCCGTAAAGAAAAGCCTTTTCCTGTCTTCACGTATGGGGTTCAATATGTAGCGAAGCAGCCATGACTTTCTGAGCACTGAGCGCACTGACTAATACACAATCTGCTGGCAGAAGCTAGAACATGTAAATCAGTCAATGGTTATTTAAATCAGTATTACTATTTCATAAAGACTGTGGAGCTGCCAAATCCTATATTTGTGTCTCTATTTCGCTCTCGGCCAGAATGAGCAACCTGAAGGGTTTTGTCGTTCTGGTAGCGGCCAAGTTGCTTTTCCACGTCTCCAGGCGCCCAGGGTACGTCAACTTGGCTGGATAGTGTGTTAAACAAGCGAAACAGTAAGTTGTCTATCTATTAATTATAATGAGACCATAATGAAGGTTACCATTTATTCTGGTGGCGTACATGTTAGGAGCTCCACTAGTTGTTCATGCAGCCACCCAAGCACCTAGAGATTGTTTTGAATAGATATAAAATGTGATTTTATGAACTTTTCACAAATGTTTGTGTCTGTGCTTCATAATGCGTAGTGTAATTTTGCTGATACGCCTTCAGCTCTACATGATTGATTAGGCCATGAATTCTCGGGGAAGGGTGAGAAGGTGGGTTCATTTGTGGAACCTGCCTTATATCACAGGCCTGATTTAATACCCCGACTCGTGGCAGCCAAAATACGGCCCTGTGGGCCAATGTTTGGTCCGAGATGGGAGCGCACTTATAATAACAGTTATAAACTCTCCAGGAACGTTTCTCGCCTCTCTAACTGCCCTTGTCTGGGGCTTCGTAAGAAGCTCTTCTGGCATGAGTGGGCAATGCGAACCACATGGAAAGCATTTGGGACTGAAGTCCATGGATATCCTGCCGAAATGCAGCAAAGGTCACATGTCTGTGACCCAAACGCGCTGTAAATCTCCATGCAATTAGCCTGGCTTAACCCCGTAGAGCAACAGCTACAGACCCGTCCTCGGGTTCTAAAAGACAAAGTAGCAATACACATAAAAACGAGGAACAGTAGAAGAGGAGGAAAACAGATAACTGGAATTTAAGACTGCTTTCATTGGCTTTATCCCACTACACTACACACAATATGATTTCTCAAGACAAACAATATCTCATTGTCCCTGGAATAATATTTAACAAGTTCTCCATTCTCTTCCGTAAGTCGAGGTTTTGCTTTTGATGAAATCCAGACATTGGAATTGGCTCTCCAAGGGATTTGCCAGATTTGTTCTGGAAAATGTAGCTCTGCATCTATAATATTGCAACTTCCCTTTTATCCTGAGGTCTGAACCCCTGGAGACTAATAGTTCTTATTCAGTTAGGTGGCCCCGAGACCCCACTCTCTGACTGTTGGCAGACATATGGCTTCCGACTCTGTGGGCAACAGATGTAACCGGTGGATGAAGTTCCCTTTTTATTACCACAGAAGGAAAAAGCTGCATAATGTAAACCAACACACACACACACACCTAAAATTTCACTATCATGCCACAATATAAACACGTCAAATTAAACGGTGGAATTCGCATCAATAGCAGCATGACCCTGCACAATTGTTCAGTCCGTCTTAGGGGCAGAACTGATGCAGAACCAACTTGAACCGCTATTAAAATGATATTTAAGGAATCAATTTTCTCGGTTTCCTCAGTACTGTGGAATCTCTTGTCTTGACAATAAAAATCACACGTTCAACCGTAAAGACATATAACAGGCCAAGTTGGAATCACAGGATTGCCACAACTAGTCAGCTCGGATGAATTGCATCCCTGTTTAATTAAACACTCGCTTGTCGCACAGTGCCCGCCCCCCACCCCCCACCCTAACAAGCGGCGCTATTACGATTTATTAAAGTGAAAACAAACAGATAATTATATTACAGCAGTTCTGCTTCCTTCGCCGGTGGGTGCAGGGAGGGGGCTGTCGGGTTATTTTGTGGTTTGTATTAATAAATGTGGATGCAATTAAACCATTTCTCAGTCCAAAAAGGCCACATATACACCAGCATGCTTCATTTCAGAAAAGGTCTGCTGGAAATGAGTGTTATTATCCATACTGGACCTGTGTTATGTTAAAGACCATGTTTCTTTTCAGGACCTTTCAGCTTTAAATGCAGTGAAGTTTCCAGTGAATTTGCTCTCCTGCACACAATAATGTCTGATGTTCATTGGTATTTACGCCAAACAATATTTTAACTATACTTTGGCCCAAAATGAATTAAAGATGAGCAGAACAAATTTCACTGAAGCAACAAAATTAAAAATATTTGTAGGTGGATGCATTAAGGTCTGACTTTTACTCAAAAAATCTTCAGTGGGTGTGAATTTACATTATTAGCAAACTACATTTGTGGACATTGTAATACCTGCTTTGGGTATTATTCTAAATGAATACTAAATATTACAAGAAATAATTAATCAAACAAGCTACAGTTGTGTATGTGCCTTCATGGAAGCACATGGATAGTGGATCTTTAAGGCTGACCTCCCTGTGGAAAATGGTGCGGTTTTCCCCTTAATTACCCCACTTGGTTAAGGGGATCTGGCACACCCTTTAGACTTTCCATTTAGGGTCCTTAAATGGTTGAAAAAAACATGGATGTTTTTCCACTGCATTTAAGGCTGAAATGTTTTGAGGTACATTTGGGTGCTCAGTCTGCTCAGTGGCACCATGGCAGATCGGGATTCAAACCCACAACCTTCTGATGACAGGTCCTTTTCTTTACCTGATGGGTTCATACACTTCTTTGACAGTCTTCTGAAGTCTCCAACACTGGTCCTGGAGGACACCACCCATGCACCAGGCATAGTGCAGAGAGGCTGAAGCGGCAGCTCATGTTGACGTGTTGTATTTAACAGTAGGGGGCGCTGTTCTACAACCGAAAGAAGATGTGGCACTACCCAACCGGCTAAAGACAGTATATGCAGTGATGCTTAATTGCACATTCTTCAACACTTTCATGGGATAACGTAGAGCATTATGGAGCATGAGCATGCTGAATTTATTAAATTAGAAATGAACAAACACCAGTGTCATGTTGTAAATGAATCCTGCGTTCATGCCCATGCATTTACAGTAAACAGTATGCACAATTTACACTTGTTATGAGTTATAGCTGTACAATATATAGGCTGGAACTGGACTGGCTGGCCCTAAAATATTGTTAGTCGTGTGAAGAACTTCAGTTCTTTTCAGTTCCTCTGTCACAATGGGTGCATCATAGCATCAATTTCATTTGCCCCAAAAGAGTTAAAATGATTAAATAATTCTGTATGCATGCCATTCCAGCTGATCGCGAATAATGTCTCACTGAACAAACAGCACAATGCACTCCACATCGATCTGGGGTGTTGTTTGCGAATGAACGGTTCTTTTGAATCAACAAACGAGTCGTTGGGTAAGTTGAGCTATATTTATTAATTTTTTAGCAGTTTGAAACTGTTCTGACTTCTTTATGAAAGAAAATGTACTAAGCTGTAGGCCTTATAAATTAAAATAATTATAATTATGTGTAATGGTCTCACCCATGCAAGATATTGGTCCGTCTGAAGGCAATTAAGATCATTTGTATTTTTAAAATATAACAGTATAATGCGTGTGTGTATGTGCGTGTGTGTATAAAATATGTTTAAATGCCGATTGCCACGTTGTCCTATAGAGTTTTTGGGAACTCAACGATTTAGATCATTTAGGTGAACCGAGTCGAAAGATCCGGATCTCTCTCCCTGTCACGTGACGTATGGGAACCCGCAGGAAACGGCTCGCGGGAGGGGAAAGGCGGTGGGTGAGGACGCGCGCGCGCACGCACGCTCGCACGCACGCTCGCTCGCTCGCTGTGCCGTGCCGTGGTCTGCGCTACACCAGGCGTGAGAGAGAGAGAGAGAGAGAGAGAGAGGGGGAGATAAAGGGGACGCGCTTGGATTTTGTGACTTTTTTTCGTGTCTCTGCAGCGGAACTTTCTGCTCAGATGCGCCTTCATGTTCTCCTTCCGTCATGTCAAACCAGAAAAGTTCGTGGCCGGACGAGATCGCGAGGAACTTTTCCAGGCTCTTTTTCAGGAGTAAAACCCACGACTCTGGGAAAAGTGACGCGCAGGGCGACGCCAGGTACACGACAAGCTTCCTCTTCTCTGCTGTAGAAAAGTGACAGGCTAGTGCGTGCAGGAAGCTCCAACAGTGCAACCTGTGTGCTGACATTGATTTAAGTTTTTTTTTATCTTTAAATCTCTCCATGTGCTGGAGTCTGGAGGTGTTTTTCACTTCCTGATCCTCCACATCAGGTCTGTTGAAGGGTGTCTGCCTGGTTCCTTCTCCCCAGAGGCGGGAATGAGTTTGATGTTACACACAGACCGTCAGAGAGTGACACTGGCCCTTTGTAATGGTAAAGGATACTGTCTCACGTTCTTCTGTCCTCCCCGCAAGTGTCCCAGAAAAGGAGGAGAGCAGAGACGAGGACCCAGACGAGAAGCAGGTTCCAGAATTATCCGAGGTAATGTGGATCTGCTGATGACGAGGATGCGCGGCGACCTGACAATCGAGGGCGTGCCTCTCACTAATATTCATCATGTCATCTTTCACTTTTGCATACGAGTATTTAGGCGTCCGTGCAGCTGCTCGGTGTCTGTAGGGGGACTACATAAACGCCATTGTGGCCTGTTTCTGCGAACCTGAGGGACAGCGGCCCACGTCCATCCACCCCGTCACCCAAGAAGCACTTACAGTTGGGGTTTTGACACAATGAGAAGGGTGAAGCACTATAAGACCATCAAGAAACCTTTTCAAAATCACTGACTCTAATGTACGCTTCTGGGACCTTTAGAACGTTGTCTCTTTACGGCCGTTCCCGTTAGGCGTCTGGCTGTCTGCACAACTGACCGTACTAAATTTTACACCGGATGCCCTACCTGACTCAACCCGCCCCATTTACCCGGGCTTGGCACCTAAAAAAGCGCACAAGTCCCCAGTGGCTGGGGATTCCGGGGCCTTTAATATAAATGACAGCAGTTCAGATGTTAATATTGTCATTAATATTATTATTGTAGTGTGGTCCCCGTTAGGCTGAACTGTAACAGTTGAGTAGTCTCTCATACCAGTGTGTGAAACACCGAGTCACACGGTACACGGTGACACCGTTTTTAATCCATCAGGACAGGCGCCCGTGGAGCAGTGGTGGTTCAGGATTCGAACCAGCAAACTTCTGATTACGGGTCCGTTTCCTTACCCGCTACCCACCATAAGTGGGGTTTGAACCAGTGACTTTGTGATCATCTTGTGTGACCTACCAGGCTACTAACACCCCAACCTTGTTTTAATGTCACGTTAACTAGCACCATTTTAATACTAATTAATACTATACCCGGTCCGTATTCCACTAGTAGTATTTTTTGTGATGCATGATGTTTGAGCCTTTTTTGGAGGTGTGAGAAAACTGCTTATTGTTGGATGTTCTGTCCCGTTGTCGACGAGCAGGCTGTTACCGCGTGTGCCAGATTGTAAATATCCGCGGTACAGCGGAGCAGTGCATGAGGATCAGACCCTGTTATCTGTCAAAATATCATTCGCTACATTACAGGCACGAACTTCAGTTGCACCCTGATCAGGTGGCACCTCATTCAGCATCGGGGTGCCTCCACGTTACGATGTAGGGTTTGTGTAATGATTTTACTGAAAGATCAGTTTTATGAGCAATGTAGAGGTTGATAGTGACTTCAGACTATTTACTAAATAATTCAAAATTAATATTAAGGCTGTATTCCAAAGTAAATGGAAGCACATGAAATTTTAATTTGCACCCTCTTACAAAATGGTCCTGCATGGGGCCAGTCTGGCGCTCAGTTTCGGGGTTCTTTCTTTGTGGTATGTGGTATCGTTGTCCAATCTACATAATGATCTGTTCAATTAAAGCAAGATAAAATGTCTTTATTTTTTTGAAGGCTGAAAGAATAGATTTAAAATAAAGAAATACATTTTGTGTAGGAATTGGGATTGCGGCACACCTACGAACCAGAAAACCACAGGTTCCCAGGTTCAATCCCCACTTACTGAGCAGGACATTTAACCCTGAGTGTCTCCAGGGGGGGGACTGTCCCTGTAACTACCTATTGTAAGTCGCTCTGGATACGGGCGTAAATGTAATTATATTCCGAAGAGAGCAGGTCCATGTCAACGTTGGTCATTTGTCATCAGCGGTATTGATCTTTTACAGGATTCTACGTTTCCCGCTGCCGTGCCGTCGTAAGACTGTAAAGTAGGTCAGCAGCAGTAACGCAGTTTCCTCCGAGATTGTTGGATCTGTCGTGGGGCCCAGCGAATGCCAGATGGACTCATCATAATAATACCCCTTGCCACGCCCACATCAACATCCTGGAGAATTTCCTGTCGCCTCGGCCTCAGAATCAAGGGAGGAGAGACATCTCCTCGGTCGTCTCCCATTCTGAAGGTTGCCGGGAGGGCGTGGCACGCTGTGCCGGTGTAGAGTTCACGAGAACCGTGTTTTAGAATTGTTCTTCAAGATCCTGTTTCTAGAACATGAAATGGTCCATTGGGGTGCCAGAGTTAAGGGCACTCGCTTTTTCAGCCTTTCCTTCGTGGCAGCGGCTTTGATGGTGGATCTCAGACATCAAAAAGCTACGCTGGTCCCTTTGTGTCTGGCTTTGGGACAATAACGTCCTTATGTGCCCTGTATTCTTTCATTTATGGCATTTACCAGATGCCATTTACCACCCTTATCCAGAGCGACTTACAGTCAGTAGTGACAGGGACAGTCCCCTCCTGGAGACACTCCGGGTTAAGTGTCCCGCTCAGGGACACGATGGTAGTAAGTGGGGTTTGAACTGTGCTGTGCAGGGGAACGGGAATCTGTGTAAAATCCTTAATCAGACTTACAGTGTAACGTGTGTGTGTGTGTGTGTGTGTGTGTGTGTGTGTGTATATATATATATTTTTTTTTTTTAATAAATCACTTTCAGGAAAATCTGCAGAGCCACCTTGCCACATTGCGCGTGACTATATCCCAGCCGGCAGTGACGGAGTTAACGGCGTTGTGGGCAGGGCTGGGGGAGGGGTGGGGAGAGACGGGGGAGCGCAGGCTGCGCCGCTGTAAAAGGCGAGCCGGCGGCAGAGATCGAGTTCAGCCGCTCCTCACCGCTCACTTTCCCCCCCGCTGTCACCACCGCTGCCGCTGTGACAGAAACTCTCTCTCTCTCTCTCTCTCTCTCTCTCTCTCTCTCTCTCTCTCTCTCTGCCGTAGGCATTCCAGGAAGAAGGAGGCGAATGGAAGGACGAGGACGGCGTGTCGGATGATGCCGGAGGGTCGGGACCGGATCAGACCCCGCCGGTCCCCGCCGCCGCCGTAGACTCCTTCTTCAGAAGGCTGGGCAGCCTGCTCCACTTTTACTCCAAGCCCGAGACGGAGGCGGAGGGGATGAAATGGGGGTCAGAGGGGGTCTGGCAGCCCAGTGACACCGGCGCCGGGTCACCGGGAGTGGCGGAGGCGGAGAGGGGGCGGCCGGGGAAGCCGGATCGCGCTGCAGAGGTCACAGCCACGCTGGACGCCCATCAAGCTGAGGACCACGAGCCAGACAAACTGTGAGTTCCTCCTCGTTTAGTGGATGTCACACAGTTTTCTCGCTGCGGGTTGAAATCAAATTTCAAAAAAAGAACATTTGAACAAGTGAAATAAAATAACGAACACGAGAACAAGAGCCGCTGTGGTGCTTTGCTTCAGGGTTCAAGCTTCAAAGGAAAAATTCCGATCAGATCCACGTCTATTCGGGGCGTCGGTCAGGGCTGCCGGAGCTGTCATCCCTAGTTGCACACACATGTCAGGGTGGCATGTGACAGGGGCACACGGTGGCCCTCGGGGCAGAGCGTGTAGCCGGGGCCGTCTCAGGCCTGCACAGAGATGCCTTTCAGGGCACGTCGCTGTGGGGGGGGGGGGGGGGGGGGGGGGGTAAGTAGGGCGCCTGATTCGTCCGGATTTTCCCCCGGGGGGTACGGTAATATCAGGAATAATACATCCGGGTCACCTGGAAGCGTCACGCAAGCCTGAAGCCGCTCGGCGCTGTCCCCATCCACACGGCTCTCTTCGCCGCGTGGGATGGTGAAGACGTCGGTTTTCCAGCGTGGTGATGTCCTGTCCCCAGCACATGCCTGCCGGTTTACATTTTCAGACGGCTATAGAACAAAGGCCAGTTGTTGAGGCGGAACCTGGAGTTGGGATGTGAGAACTTTCAAGGCCATTTCCTGCTCTACTGATGACATTTTTTGGCAGATCTTTTGAGGAAGAAATGGTGTGTTTCTCAAAGTCAAGGAACCTTCCTTGGTAGGACGGGTCCTTCCACGACCGGGGTTTTGGACTGAAGAGAAGGCTCCTCACTCACTTGCAAGCATGGATCATTTCAAGTCGTTTTGCCCTCATGTGCGCCTAGGACTGTGGCCATTTTCTGATCAAAGAGGGAACATGAAACATGTGTCCATGAACAATTCGAAACAGAGGACACAGCCCTTGGTGGGATCAGGAGGATCCTGGAAATCGGAACAATTGTTTGTTGAGATCCTTGAAATGCACCATATGATTCAGCCTTCCTTGACTCTGTGAAGCACCCTTGGGACGAAGGCTTGGTGATATTTCCCAAGGGTGTGGGAAATGTCCACTGCCATCTGCTGGCCTGGTGGACTCACAGCAGCTTTTCTAAAAAAATCTGATGAGTCCAAGACCTTTTCTTGCTCAGCTACTTCCCCACAGCTGTGGAATTGTCAAGAGCATATGCAATGTGATTGTGTGTGTGTGTGTGTGTGTGTGTGTGTGTGGTTATGTATTTATATATATATATAATTCTTGCCTCAGACAGTACTACATTTATGGCAGTTGGCTCTCTCTCTGTCCTCCTCCTGTCTTCCCTTTTCCCACCTTTCTCGTCTTCTTCTGCCCTCCGCGTGTATTTTGGTACCTGCTCATGTGAGTGACAGCCAAGCTGGATATACATGTTTCTAAATGTGCCTCACCAACACAGCCCCAGTCTCCGGAGAGATGATGGAGGCGGGAGGCGGCAATGCCGATGTCCTCAGCATCCTGAAATGTGTCCGAGCTGAAGAATGGGCCGAAGTGCTTGACTTGGACTGTTCTAGTGCACGCCATCGGCTTACGTACGTGCATTTCCCACAGTTGCTGTGGTGTGGCGGCGAAGAAATGCTGACATTTTAACCGTCAGGCTGAGCGATCGTAGCGTGGGAGGGGAAAATAAAGGAAGTGCTTTGCCGATAAAGGTTGTCGGGCAGCGAGGAACAATGTCGCACGCCGCGCTAAACCCGTACGCGCGTACGGAATTCGGCATTTTGTATGAAGAGCGTGATGAACATCCTGGGTTCAGGGACGACGGCGATGTCACGGCGCGTAGAACTAGGCCAGAACCACGAGCCTATTCATAGCGCTGTAATTAACTACGGAGGGGGAGCGAGATGTATATCCCCTCAGCCAATGAGAACCAGGACTGATGTGGGAACATTAAACATCGGTTTCTTCTCTCGGATGCAGCTGCCGCATCTGCAAAGAGTCGGAAAGTGGGCGGGGTGGAGGTGGAAGGGGGTGGGGACACAACCTGTCCAACAGCCCCCGCAGCAGGTACTTCCTATTATGGGTGCAGTGCCATGGCTGCCCACTGCTCGCTAAAGGTGATGGTCAAACGCAGAGGACCCATTCCACGACGTCACCGTGTGCTGTGCTGCAGGGCTTCACAGTGATCGTTGTAGCCGTCAGCTGTATGGCGCCGGCAGCTCCGTACGCGCAAGACGTAGGGGGGAATGCTCTCGGCTGATTGGATGTCGTCGGTGAGCAAAGCGTAATGAGGCTGTGGATGCTGCTGAGCCGTGGAGGTCCTGATGTCGGGATGGCGGGGAGATGCTCACCTGGCAGCCCGGTAAAACCGCGTGAAATGCACATTTCTGCGTTGGTTGTAGTTTAAAAATAAAGGTTTATTTTATGTTTGGTAGCGAGGTGCTTGGACGGAACTGTAATGGTAAAGGAGTCTGAACAGGAAGGTTAATTGTACCGTCTGGAAGACTGATGGACTCCGAGGAGCCCGAGCGGAATGAAGGGACCCCGTCCGCTTTTCAATTCCCTCTCTCTGTCTCTACATCTGTTTCTCCTTCTCCACATCCAGCTCGCTCCTGGTCCGCATGTGACGACCCCACCCCCCTCACTCAGATGTTGGGGGGTGGAGGGCCGGCAGGAAGAACATTACAGTTTGGAATGATGTCAGCACTTAGGCGGGAAGGCGGCTCGCCGTGCAGCTGAAGGGCTGAGCTGGCGTCCATTTCGTCCCCCAGTCCATGCTGCACAGCACATCAGGATTCGTCCAACTTAAAATGAACACATAAGCATGATTCCTTTTAGGATAGATTTGCACGTGTAATATAATTTGCCTGCCAAAACGATATATCCATTTTAATCCATATATATGTGTGTGTGTGTGTGTGTGTGTGTGTATACATTTATATTTCAATGAAATATCATTTGTCGTAGTGAAAACTGATCTTTTCATGCATCATCTTTGTGACCTTGTTTGAAGTTTACATTAGGATGGTGTCATTTTATTGAATTTTTTTAGGAATGGGCCACATGTTCTGTAATTTCCCTCTGGACAAAGGGGCTCTTTGTGTTAAGAGATATTTATTAATATTTCATGACTATATACTTGCATTGCTGCTTCACCTCCTGCTGTAAATCCGTTATATCTGTTCAGTATGCAGAGAATGCGTACATTTTTTATTCAGCATTTTCATTGTGGTTTTCATATTTAAACAGAGTGCTGGAGGAGGATTTCAGCTCAGAATGTGGACCAGAAACTGCGGACATTCAGACTCCAGAGGGAAATAAGGATGAGCACAGACGTCAGGCCCTGTCCTGCCCTCCTGTCGTCACTTACGGGACGTACAGGGGCCTGAAGGAGGTGAAGAAGATGAAAACGAGGCCCCTGGTCCGACTTCAGTCTCCTATCTCCGAGGGCGACGAGGGACAGCACAGCAGAGAAAGTGTCTCCGGTGAGGATGTGGACAGCTCTCGACTGCATGCTACTGAGGCTGTAAACAACACTTCACCGCCAGAGCTTACGGACCGTAATAAAGCAGCGTCCCCGGCTTCACAGGGAGACTCTTGCCCTGCCGGTGCACCCTGCATTAGTCACATTCCACTGACGGCTGAGAAAATTGAAACCCCTGAGACCGCAAGTGCCTTCCTGCAAGACAAAGAGGTCAAAAGCCAAACAATGGACTCGCGTCCTGGAGCTGTGACGACTACAGACACTTTCCTCGCTGCTGGCAAAGACGGATCGGCGACTCCTGTGGGCACGGCTACCGTGGGTGGAACACGTGGCTGCGGGCGGACCACTGAGGTGGTGGAACAGGAATCAGAGCAGGCGGGGTCACCTTCGCTCGGCCAGATTACTGGTGCCCGGGGGATTCGGCCTGATATTGCTCTTCCAGGCTGCCAAGGCGGCCCTTTGCCCTCACGTTGTGTTCCATCACCGGAGTGGCGCGAACGTGCTCAGTCAGCAGATCTGGGGATGGATGTGGGGCCTTCGTCCCAGGGCCTCTGGCAAGCCACAGGATTGGAGGAGGACTTTTTGCAGTTGCAGTCCAAAATAATGGTTGATAACATTCTGAGGAACGCCCTGGCTGCCTTGCAGAAGATTGAGACCAATCAACAGGAGAGCAAGTACCTTCACCGAGATATAACGACCAAGGTGGAAGATGCATCCTCCAAACCCCAAAATCTATTTAACATGGCCTCGGCGGGCCAGGAGGAGAGAAGCTCTCTGTTAGAGGACGCTCTGGGCTCGAACAGGACCTTGGTGGAGGGTAACCGATCCACCCCCTCATCAGGATATGAGTCCATTGCAGGTTCGGATACTGATATTAGGTGCAGTCCAGGTCTGAGTTGTGAGGGCAGTTCTCTGATTACCCCAGTCAGCAGTCAGCAGGTGGAGGCCGTACGTGAGGAGAAGCCAGGAATGGTGGGTCACGCAGACGCCATGAGCTCACAGGGTGTCTCTTACAGGAGTGAGAGGGAGTCTGAGCGATCTAACGAGGGTCAAGGGACCGATGACAAACCTCCCCACAAATCCCGTCTTTTTGGAGAAGGTGATTCAGTTTGTCCAGCTCTTGCTGATGCAGAATGCTCAGTTTTGAATAAGCTACTGCCGATCTCCAGAGACCTGGCCTTGGAGAAAGAGCAGGAGCCCTGCAGCTGCAAGGATCGTCCTAAAATGGCTGTACACGAGGGAGCAGGGAATGATGAATTCCCTTTTGCTGCCAAAGATCCGGCAGAGAGCACTATACATAGAAAGCAGCCAATTACCATTACTTTTGACGGTACAATAACGAATACTATTAATCATTCGAACGATTGTAATACCCACCCATTAGATAACAAATATTGTGAAGTGCAAAAGCCAAACAGTCTAGCTTTGGAGCAGCAAGGGATGCACAATGTGGAGAAGGTTGTCAGACCAAAGGATTCACAAACTGTACAGCAACCATTAATAAAAAACAGACTTAGTACGGACATGGTAAGTAATGCCTCTTTAGAATCTAGGACCGCTTTGGACCCTTCGCCGGATCCGTATCACGGCTTGGAAACTGGAGGGAAAGGTTTCATTGTTGTTAAAACCTACTTGACCTCTGTCCTGCCTGGCGACAGTGAAGACACAGCGGCTGGATCCACAAGGGTCCAACCGATGGACAGTTGTAATGCAGACAGACCCAGTGAAGGCGAGGACAGGCTGGAGTGGAGCACAGTCAAAGCCTTTCGATGCACTATCAACGATGACCAGAGCCAGGAGTCTGAAACCCTGAAGTACGGGTCCGTGACGGGATTTTGCCTTGAAGACGGCGCCAAATCCAACGCGGCACATGGCTACGGCAAGAGAATGCACCTCGACCCATCGACACACATTCCCAGAGCCCTGGCCTCTGGACCTCACCATCACAGGCTCCATGAAATGGACTTCCATCACAACGACCCCGGCTTTTCCATCATCAGCGAAGAGGAGGAATTGGACACGGTGTTCGTAAATGACACCGGACCCATGCTGAGTCCTTCCACCAGGAAGATGAAGGCTTACCCCTTCTCACTGTCACCCATTTTCGAGGAGGAGTGTCCGCGTGATGAGGCGTCGGTGGAGGAGAACCTCCAGGTGCCACCAGTGACTGAGGAGGAGGTGAAAAGTGAGGAGCAGCAGTCCAGCTCCATCCTGTCACTTCTGCAGTCGGTGAGTGAGCGACTGCAGTCCAGTGCCTTCTCCGACCACAACCACGGCCAAGACGAAGACTCCGTGGACGCGTTTCACAGGCCTTGCTGGGAAAGCTACTTGGACAAGGAGGAAGGCGATGAAGAACCCACCGTGTTACTCAGCCAAGCGTGGAAGGAGGATACGGAAACGCACGTTTCCACAGATCAGACCTCAACACAAAATGTTCAGGAAACTGTCTTCAGCCCTACTGTTACATTTAAGGCGGAGAAGACCGCAGACACGCCCTTCTACCAGTATCTGAAGTCAAGTGCATCAGTACTACCGACAAGTGACAGTGATGAGGGGCTTCCCACCGTGAATGTCGGTGGAAGTCCAAGTGTGATCACCATGGTAAGAATCATTTCTACATGTCACACAATAAATTAAAGTAAACACCAGAGGAACGTATTACTTTTCTCTACAGGAGGACCATGTTGGCCCTGGGAAAGTCATCCCAAGGCCTTCACTGGTAAGATTATTAGTATTCATTTTGTACTGATTATTAGTATTTATTTTGTACAACAGCAAGGGGAAAAAAAGTCATTGTAATTTTTAATAAGTTGCATTAAATGCATTAACGCTTAAAAAAAGTTTTTTTTTTTTTTTACGTCTCACATTTGTTACTGTGGTACTCAGTGTTCAGCTTTTTAACATCATGCTGATTCCTAACATTTGCTGCCTGCCCTAAATGTGCTAATGTTGAAATCAGCTGCATGTAGATGGTGGTGAAAGCTCCTCCGCTACGAGGCACGAGATCCACGCTGATGTGGAGGATTCCAGGGGACTGTTGACGCACCAAGGAGCCTCTGTCCATGCCCGGCGAGGAAGGTAATTCCATCCAATCCTTCCAAGTTCTTATTCTTCAAATTTGGAGCTTGTATGATAACTTAGCAAATTAATGTTCTAAAATTCGTACCAAAAGCTTTCACCTTTGCCCTTTTTCACCTTTTTTTTTTTTTTTTTTTACTTTTTCACTTTTTGCACAAGAACACCAAACTCAGCCTGAAACTTCATACTGGATCGTGAGCCTTACTGTTAGCCTGCTGGGATATATTATATAACATGTTCCTTCACCCACCATGAAATTTGCAAATACTGTACAAATACCGTACTCAAAAGCGGTAATGGGAGCATCCAGCCATTCAAGTATTGAAAGCCTGTATTTATGTTTAATTGATAAAGAATTTGGACCCGTGTTCTGTCGAGCAAGCTTTGCTTTTTGTCATATGACTCATGCACGAGTTGTCCCTCTTACGCAACGGCTCATTCTTAATGGATGCCCACCTTCCATTTGTATCCAGAAGGCCTTCCCAGGAGTCTCTGCCATTGTGCATTATTCACACCGGCCGAGTGTTCCACCACACCGGGAAGAGCGAACAGGACCCTGAGCCGCTCACGTTGTCACCGCACTGTCTGTCATGCCAGTCCCAGATAATAGGTCGGCGCAGGGACTGTCGAAAAAAGGCTGCCAGACTTCGTCCTTCAACTGTTTTCTCTTGATGAGTAGAATCTACGAGACTTTGTCCTGTTTTTTTTCTTCTTAGACAGACATCAATCCAATCTTACTGATTAAAGAGGATATTGATCCTGTCACCATCACGTTGGAGAGGAAATCTGTAAAAGTCGTGTTGTGTAAAAGCCAGTAGTTCAACCATGAGTCTTGGGTCTTAAGTCTTCATTGTTCTTGTGACTTACAATTTGGTGAACATACCTAAAGACATAGTTAAGAGGGCCAGCAGGGCTTTCAAAGATTTATGGTCATATGGTCAAAGTACAATGAAATTCTTGGACAATTAGCCTGGACAATTAACATAAATCGTGTGCCACATTAACAGTGCAACAAGATAAATACAAGTACAGCCATATAACCATCAGCAGCTGAGTGGGACATGTGGGAGGGCTCAGTGCCCAAGTTCCATATGTTGTTGAAGACTAGTGTGTATTGAACCGTCTCAGTATGCGCTTTCCTGAGGGCAGGAAGGAGAAGAGTGTAAAAGCAGGGTGAGTCAAGTCAGCAGTTCACCAGTTAGTGTTTATGTCATTATTGCAAGTGCGAGGGAGGAGGAACAAATGACCCAAAACAGAACCAAAAGAGAACGTTTCACAGTAACAGTTTAATCCACGCTGGAGTTGTGGGGAACCTACACCGGGTCACATGACATCACCAATTCCAGGGAAGAGATGGACCGTGATAACTTGAACACCAACTTGCATTTCTGATTTTTTTTTCTGTTTATGAACTACACTTTGTCCATAAGCCTGGTGGCTTGGGGTGAGAGCTTCATTCATCCAGTGAAGGGAGGCGGAGCTCAGTTTGCATGGCAACGTCCTTGAGCTGTTTGTGTGTAGTAACAGTGTCTGTAACAGGGCAGATGGAAGTAGAGACTCTCTCTGTGTGCCACAGCTGGCTGCTGTACGTGGAGCCGGGATTTCGGGGGACCTGCGTGGTGCTGGAGGAGGGGGAGACCGTACTGGCCCGCCCCACCGACCTCATCGGGAAGAATGAAAGTGCTGCCATCTCACCCCCTGTCCCGGTCGGGTCCATCAGAAGACTGGTCCAGGTAGTTCTCAGCCATGTTCCTGTCCTTGAAAACACTGTGATTGGTGGAGCTCTGAGGTAGCATTTCTAGAGTTGTTGTTTGCAGATGCAGAGAACAGGGGAGTTGCATAATGAAGTCTGACTGTAAAAGCTTCCCCCTCCAACTTCTGCTCACTAGTTTATTGCATCTTAACTTCGCTCTTACAGCCTACTCTACCCCTGCCTTCATCTTTTTCAACCTCTCTAATCGTGTGTGTGTTTAGGATGACTGCAGGCCTGAAATCTTGGTGCAGACATGTGATTCACAAGGAGAACACACGGCGGGCCTCTACTCTGAGGCTGAAAGCATAGAGGCGGTCCCACTGTCTGCTGCCCGGGTCACGTCTGGATGGTAAAACGGACCGTTTCCTCATAGAGGGCACATCATAACGAAAGCAAGAAGATGACAGATCAAAATGTGTATTTTTAGGAAGTAGATGTTGTTTGCACATATTTATGGCAGATGACCACGAACATGGTACATTTATTTGTTAACAATAAACTTAAAGGTCCTATGACATGAAAATGTGGTTATTGCGTTCCTCTAGCCTGTCTATGGTCCCGCAGTGGCTAGAAATGGCGATAGGTGTAAAGAGAACCTTGGTCATTCTGCTCCGCTGCTCAGAGAGCGGCAGCTCACAGGGTCTGATCTGGAATTTGTCCCCTTATGTTGTTATAAGAGGAAAGGTTACCTCCCGTTTCTCATGTTATGCCCTCCCCTAAATAACTAGCTCCACCTACTGCCATGGCTTGAAAACGTGCAGGTGCTCATTGATTGGATGTAAAAATGAGTACAAATATTTTTTTAGTTCAGTCAGGGACTCTGAATAACTAGTGGGTTCATTTTATTTGTGACACGACTTGAATGGTGTTTATGGCGTCATTTCAACTTCTATAGGCCGCTCTCCTCCTCATCATCCCACCTCTGTCCTGTTCATTAGCATTTAAAGCTACAGACACAGAAACGTCCCGTCCTGGGAAAATCTCATTGTGGGACTGGATCAAAGTGGCTGTAATTCTGCACCATGGCTGAATTTCGGAAACAGACTTCAGATACAGCATTAGGGGACCACTAAGACCGATATAAAAGTAAAAAAACACAACATGAAAGGGTACAAAAAAGGTGAAAGGATTCCAGAAGCAGTAATATACCTCTCTCTCTCTCTGATGGTGAGACCTAGATGATCTCCTGGATGATCAGAGTCTAAGGACCACTGGTCGTTTTGACTTATAATTGACCTGATATATCATAATTTGCAGAGTCCAGGGAATCACATTGCGTTTTAAACCTGGCACTTTCACAGCGGGTTTTGCTTTTTCACGATTTTCTTGAGGCGGTGCCACCAAAAATGACACGACACAGTACCACAGTACCATCATTTCTCATGTCAATTGACTTGTTCATCACAGACCTGTAAAAAAAACAAAAAAACAGATGCACTAAATAAATGAAATTGGTGTCTGCGTGCAAAAGCTGACACCCAACTGTGAGTTTTTCCCACTGTGCCGGGACATGATCTCCGGATCTGTGTGTGGGGATTACTTTGCATGTGCTGGCGGTTTTTCTGTTTTTCGTTCTAGTAAATAATAATTTTCTTGTTTTTCTCCTGCTGAAGCTGGTTGGCATTTGACCGCCCAGGATTCAGAGGGAATTACACCGTTCTGGAAAGTGGCGGCAAAACAACGCCTGGTCCACTCAGTCCCCAGGTCACCCATGTGCACTCGCTGCGGCCACTGAAGAGGGTGAGGATTCCGCTCACCAGCAGGGTTTAAAGCAGGGTTCTGTTTTTTTGTGAGTTCCCCAAATTGTACAGCTCAGGAAAAAATTAAGAGACCGTTTCAACCTTTTCTTTTTTATTTATTACTCAATGTATGACCTTGTGTCTTCATAAATATATACTCCAAAGAACATCTAAACATCTAAACAAGTTTAGTATAGTTCTTTAACTTTGTAATATTTCAGCAGTGAGAAATGGATTACGTCCACAGCAGTGACATGGGTGGTAGTAGCCTAGTGGGTAACACACTCACCTATGAACCAGAAGACCCGGGTTCAAACCCCACTTACTACCATTGTGTCCCTGAGCAAGACACTTAACCCTGCGTTGCTCCAGGGGGGGACTGTCCCTGTAACTACTGATTGTAAGTTGCTCTGGATAAGGGCGTCTGATAAATGCTGTAAATGTGACATGGAAGCATGATTTTAAATTCTGGACATGGGCTTGTAGTGATATGTAGTGTCTTGAGTTTTGACCTTTGTGTAGTCAGAAGATTATACGTACACCAAAAAGATGGAATCCAGACAGAACGTCCGTTTTGGGTGATTATGGGATGTACACTTTCATGGTGTCGTCTGTCAGTAGGAAACGTGAGATGTGATGAACACGATACTTGTCTGCTCCAAGCGCAGTAGAAAACGGTGAAGCTCATAATTCATCTCTGTACCATTGGCAGGGTGGCCTGAAGGTCAGGAGGCTGCTGGACCCGGCGGTGAGTAGCGGCCGCAGCGAGCCGGCTCGTTAACCACGTAAACGGGGACCGCGCACATGACCGTAACAGGGCGCCGCTTCCTCTTGCAGATGGAAGCGTACGACCAGCCCCACTTCCAAGGTGCGAGAAGAGAGCTGGCGGGCAACACGCCCAGCCTGGATCCGGCCGGCGAGCCGAAGGCAGTCCGGTCTGTCAGGGTTACCAGAGGATTGTAAGCCCACCACACCCGCCCGTCTCTACCTCACCTCGTCGACATTCTGTCTGGCGAAGCTCTGCAACCTGTAACACAATCAGGGGTGTGTAGGTGTGTTTGTAGGTGTCAGGACACACCCTGCATATCTTATCACTTTTTTTTTTTTTTTTTTTTTTTGTGAAATCAGTTTCACAATCTCTCGGTCACATGACTTCACTGGAACGCTAACACATCAAAGAAAATACCGCAGTATGACAGGTCCTCTCCACCCAGTACAAATAACAGACAAGTGCAACAAGAAATGTGTGTGTGTGTTTGTTTTTTGGTAAAAAAAAAAAAAATGTGTGTCTTGACTCCCTGTTCTTCGCAGTCGGCTTCTTTCGTGCCGTATCAGTTTCATAAACAGTCCGGCTGCGGTTCTGAGCATGAGTAAGACTGTTTGCTGAGCCATTCGGCTCTGACCTGCTATTCGCTGTTTGTCAGATGGGTGGGGTACACCGGGGTGGCCTACGCCGGACGGCAGTTCTTGCTGGAGGAGGGTGAATACGCCGACTGCCGGGAGCTGTGCGGCTCGGATCACGCCCTCCTCTCCTTCCGCTTTCTCCAGGCCGTGAGTTCCAGCATGGCTGTCTATTTTAACACCCCTGCACAAATTCTTGGCTCATTGTTGCAGAAAGTGGGTCAGGTTCTTGTGGGTTCTGCATTTCCAGTTTTGAGACCACTTTCGATACCACACACCACTGGATAAATCGACGTCCACAGCGTATTCCAGTATTTTGGAACGGTGCTGATTTAGCCAGAGGCTGTGTGGGCTCGGGCTTTTATTCGATACTTAGTGGAATTATTCAGCGCTGAATAATCACTCTAGCCTGCCTCTCGGCTCGCATTTTAGTCCTCGCGGCTTTAGGCCAGTTTCTTAATGGAACCGGTCTAGGCTAATATGGTGTCTGTAAAGAAGCCTAGTGGGTAACACACTCGCCTATGAACCAGAAGACCCAAGTTCAAATCCCACTTACTACCATTGTGTCCCTGAGCAAGACACTTAACCCTACGTTGCTCCAGAGGGGACTGTCCCTATAAGTACTGATTATAAGTCACTCTGGATAAGAGCGTCTGATAAACGCTGTAAATATAATTGTAGAATAGGTATAATCAGAATAGGTTTTTCAGGATTTGTCATGTGGTAACCTTCAATGTCCTGAACTGTTTCTGTACTTGCTGCAGGACTTTGTTGAGCCCTCCATCACCTTGCTGTCCGACTCTCCAGAAGTGAAGCCCGTGGACCTCGTGGATGTAGACATTCCTGAACTGGAGGGTCACACTGCTTTGAACACAGCGGGATCTTCCATACGTGTCAAGAGTGGCGTGTAAGTGCCAAGCTCTCAGGAATGTGGTCCGCAGGCGTGCTACTGTCTGCCACCAACCACTGATCTGTCTATGCAGGTTGGAGTCTCTCTGTTTCGGCAAGTGACTGTGTAAGATGTCACATGAGGATAGCCAAGCCCTGATCATAATTTTACACTATCCTCATTATTCAGATGAAAACTCTAAACAGAAGACAGGAAAACCGGAGAAAAGATGTTGTCTAGTGTCCTGATTGTGTCTTTCAGGTGGGTTGCCTACAGCAGCAGGTATTTTACCGGGGACCAGTACGTCTTGGAGAAGGGACTGCACCCTGGTACCCTGGACTGGGGCAACAGTGGCAGTAAAGCCATGTCAGTCAGACCAGTTCGTTTGGTGAGTTCTAAACTGGCAGTCTTGGATCATGTCCATGAAATTCCTTTCTCCAAAGGAGTTATGGCTCGGGGAGGTTTGTCTGCCTGACTGTGCAAAAAATCAACTTGGTAAATCTACATGAAATTTGGTGGAGTGTTTAGAGTGGATCTACATCATAGGGCTGAGTTCCAAATTTAGTTTGACCTTTGGTGGGCCGTGTGGCAGTTAGCGACGTGGCCCAACACCTCCAAGGTTGTGAGTTCGAATCCTGGCTTGGGCCCAGTGTCCTGGGATGGACAGCCGAGACCCTGAGTAGAACTATAGTGGTCTTAGAGAGGTTTTAATTTGTTTTAATTTGGCAGTAACAGCATTTTGCCTCAGCAAACTTTCTTGGCCTTGTCTTTATCCTGTAAGTGCCAATAATGATGAGTCCATGTCAGAAATCTAAGTAAATTTTTCAATCCAGATTCACAGAGACAACATCTCTCTGACAAGTTCAGTTGTTCAAACTTCATACAGAGAACTTTGTCTTGTGGTTTTCTGTATTCATCCAGCAGTTGGAGTTGGCTGACATGCTGAGGCATCTTCTGGTTATAGTATATTACCCCTTTAGAAATGATGCACACCCACGTAATGCAATATAAGTGTAAGCAGTCATTGGAAATCATTCTGTGGGTCCAATGGAAGTTGAAATTACTGGTAGCTGGTAGTTGAAACTGAATCACTCAATGTATGCTGCTGTTTTTCAGGACACCTGCAACAATGAGCCAAAGTTCTTGGTATGTATTAAAAAGAAAGGTTTGAATGGCAACTTTCCATATCACTGTCTCTGAATTTTCCAATGTGGTCTTCAATCTTCCGTCCTCCAGGTCCGGATTTACTCCAAGCCACATTTTGAGGGGGAGCAGAGAGAGTTTGAGGCCAAGACAACCGACTGTGGCTCTGTGGTCCCCATGTCCTTCAGGGTGATTCGAGGAAGGTGAGTTTCCTTCTGCTGTGCTGATGCTCAAAGTGACAATAAATTGCCTCTTTATTGATACTCAACCGGGTCCTTCAGTGGTTACGGTGACAAGTGACCTGACTGTCTCTGATGCAGCTGGCTGCTTTTTGATGAGGAGGGCTATTCTGGAAACCAGTTTGTTCTGGAAGAAGGTCTGTATCCTGACATTGTGTCTTGCGATTGCACTGCGGCTGCCATCAAATCTCTCAAGCCCATTCCACATGTGAGTGCGGATGCCACCAGTACTTTATTTAAATCGCTGTGCTTAATACTGTTAATACTGTACAGATCTCAGAGAAAAGTAAAACATTGTACAGAAAAGCTTTACTTTTCTCTTATAGAGATAAAGTTTTAGATAGTTTAGTTTAGTGTGTATATACATATAATTTTTTCTTTTATGATCGCACTATGGGGGGGGTCTGTTTGAAACATTATTTCAGTACACGGTGTACTGTGTATACTGTTGTACTGACAATAAACCAATCTTAAATCTTAATGCCATCATCTGGAGCTGTCACCTTAAACATGGCATAGCTCTCCAAAGTCCTCGTATCACTGACTTCATTTCAGCCAAAAATTATGAGGATTTTCACCAGAAGGGATTGTGTTCCAGCCAGAGAGTTTGGTTTTGAACCTGAACAATACAGTCCACAATGGAGTGGGAATGTAACAGAGTCCCAATGAGGGCTTTATCATTTGGAACCTGAACCTTCCAGCTCTGATTTGGAACAGGGAAGAAGGCATTTACCAATCAGTGAAGTGAAATGTATGATATTACCTGAATGGGCAGTAATTGAGGTAGAAATGTGCATTGCAGGGTTAAATGCTGACATTTGGAGTATTACTCTTTGTAAATAGTTTTTTTTGTCCTCAGTGCTTCACAGACCCCTGCATCAGCTTGTTTTCCTTGGACTCCTTCGAAGGGTTAAAAATGACTGCGTTGAAGTCCGATGCCAATGTGAGCAACTTCTTCACCCAGTCCCTCAGAGTGAGCGGTGGCCTGTGAGTTGTCTTCAATCGTCCCAGTCCCATTAAGTCCCAGCCCCGGCACCAGCACAAGTTCTCCCGGTTTTAATACTTGCTTCTGTGTTTTGTGCTGTGTGTCTGAAGGTGGGTGGTGTATGAGTTCAGCAACTTTAAGGGCCGCCACCGGCTCCTGCAAGCCGGTGAATACCCTTTCTGGTCTAAACACAGTGGCTGGGACACGGTCGGCTCCTTCCGGCCCCTCACACAAGTACGTATTAAAAAAAAAAAAAAAAAACTGCATTCAAATAGTAGAGAATTCTCACTGTCACTATGCATCAGACTGCAACCTTGATTAGGTCTCGCAACCCTTATTAGCCTCTTCCCAGGAACATTAAGCGTGGGAGATCTAAAGCTGAAAGCTTGACTGCTCCAGTGTTTTTTTTTTTTTAATGGCTGGAGGCAGGCTGAGCTGCAGAGATTAACACCGACTGACTGGCCCTCTATTAAAGCTCCTGTCTCAGCATAGGCTGCCTTCTCAACCTGAAAGGCTTCCGATCAGGCTCATCTTATCTAGCCCTCGCAGGGCTGCCCTGGTTGCGTTCGGCTGCTACCACTGGACAGAGGCATGAATGGCCTTGATAAAAAGCCCCACCAGGCTTCCCAGAAAGATATTTATACCCGGACTGAGAAAGATGGAGGCTGCAGAGACCTGTGCATTTATGGAAACTGAATTTTGCTGCTCACTGCCATGTTGTCTTCCACAGCGTAGGGTTTACATCCAGGTGAGGAACCGAGCCCTGGGGACAGTGCTGACTACTGAAAGGGTGAAGGACACTAGCTGTCCAGCCAAAGTAACCCTCAGCACCGCCGGTGCCCTGGACACTCAGCAGTGGCTGTTTACCGAAGGGCTGCTCAAATGCAAGGTCAGTTGCTCTGCCATGTATTCCAGGAAATGTACTTTCCAGAAGAGTTTTTTTCTTTGTTTGTTTGTGCATCGATCTCTGCAGCTCCTTTCACTAGAACTGAGGTTAAAGCGCACTAAAAATAGGCCTGGATGTAGATCTATATATAGATCGTTCTTGAAATTCTGAACAGAAGCATTGGATTGCATAGGGATCATAGAACACAGCCACAGCTTAAAATAGAACATTTCATGTGTTTTTCACCCATGGATGCTTCTAATCTATATGGTTCGTTGCTTCTGTGTGTGTCACATGTACAGGTGGGGAAGGGCTGCTTGGCTGTGATCGGTGGGAAAGCCAATGCTGGGTCCAGGGTGGCTCTGTGGCCAGAACATGGCCGCACCCACCAGAGGTGGAGTCTGAACGCAGATGGGACAGTCTCAACACACCTCAACCACGACCTGGTGCTTGACCTCAGAGGTAAGATGGCTGGCATCGTTCTTAAAACATCATTCTTCTCCATGACAAATGGTGGAAAGATATGCAGGTCTGGTAAAAATGTATTTTCAAACGTTTGACACGTTCTTTATATTTGTCAAATGAACAGGCTGAAACGAGTTTATTACTGCTACATAATTTCATCCTTTCTATGTAAAATTATTATGAAAGTAGAGTTAAGTACACTGCAGTGGTTCTCAAACTTTTTCTTGTTTGGTGAAATCAGATGTAGAATTAAGTTTAAAAGGTGTAGTACAAAAAGTGCCTGTTTGTACTAATGTACTAATTCTATCTTTTCCAGGCGGGACTGGCCTAGACAAGGACCACTTAATTGTCAGTGATGTATATTCACATAAAGCTACACAGTACTGGGACTTTGAACTGGTTTAGAAAGCTTCCACTGTGGCAGAATCTCAGGTTCCAGAATGCATGTCGTAATGTCGAGAACATAAAAAAAAAAAAAGACAAAAGGTCAATCCTTTGAAGAAGAAATGGAGGCACAGCCATGTAATCCAGATCCAACACTAAGCTTCTGCTATGAAACCTTTAAATGACTGGCATGCACCATTCATTTAAGTGCAGGGCAATATTGTGTTACTATGGCTTGATTTAGTTATATTTTTCATTTGTTACTGAAGCACATTTGCACTACAAAGAGCTTCACTTGAAGAGTGGCCTTCTAACAAACATTGGTGAATTCTGTCAGTGAGACTGGATGTCCAAAAAACTCCCTGAAAGAGGTGATCTTTTAAAAATACTCCCTGCTATCAGCCCAAGACCTAAACCTCAGTAAAAATGTATAAAATGTGTATGTTTAGAATAAACTGTCATTTCACTGGACCTCATAAGGAGCATTAATTGATGTATTATATTCAGGAATAGGTGTATTAAATGACAAGCGATGTCTATAAAACAATAAATACAGCTCTTATATTACTTCAAGAACATTGTTTTTAAAAACTTTATTAATATTAAACTGTGCGTGCTGAAGTGTCTTTTTTTTTTTTTTGGTAGTTTGGTATTTTTGTCATTTTGAGGGCACCACGTAAGACCAGGGGATCATTGTTCAATATGGAACGTTGCAGACAGGAAAGTTTCCTACAATCGCAACCATGGACAGGAGGAACCCCACCTTTTTTAGTGTAATTCTTTATGAAAATGGGTGGGGCCAACAGTGGTGACTAGGAGATCAAACTAAATGAGAAAATACATGAAAGCTGGACATATTGCCAATTGTCATGTTACAGCTTGTTTGCCAGATCCACGTCATGATCCGCTCACGTTCTTTATTCGGAGAGCCAAGCCAGAAGAAGTATCCCCATTATACCCTTGAGCAGTAATCCACACAAACATTTGTTGGAACTGTGGCACTTCATGGTACACATACGCTATTAATAACTCACAAATAAAGGAGCAGGACATTTGTCACCATGAGTCACTGGTCAGGAGCCTTGCTGTGGGCGAGGAGATTTTCTAAGCCGTCAGCTTCACACGTCACATGCTGCCAGCGCAGTGGCAGTCCTGAACAATGCCTGGCCCTGTACATGAAGAATAGTTCAACTGTACCACAGACCAGCATTTCTTTTTCTTCCCAAACATCCTGTTTGGAATCTGCATGATCGGGGTCCGTACATATTACAGGTTCACACTCATCCCACCACAATTTTCAATTTAGCAGACTTCCAGAAGACCCTCAGTCCAAAAAGCTATGGCCAGGTTGACCTTGTCTTGGTCCGCCTCTAGCTGCAGTTCAGCCACTGGAAGGCGCTCTGCACTCTGTAGCTGCCTGAGGGCCGACAGATTGGACAGGGGGAAGCGCAGGCCCTGGCTCTGAAAGAGAAACAAAGTCTAATCTTAGGAAAACACATACACAAAAATATATAAAAATAACACCAAAATTCCACTGACATACGAGACAGTTTGACTGTTTTGACGAGGCTAGTTTGACTTGAGTGACAAGTCAAATGGGATTCAGCAGACACAAAAGTACTATCGGGAGAAAACATTGTAATGAAGTAGTGTATGCATCTGTTCTGATGGTTGTAGAAAGTTGGTTTTCATCAGTTGTATCTTTCTTTGAAGGAACAACAGAGTTCTAAGAGGAAAAGGTGAAGTCCTATACTGGTGATGCACAGAAGCTGAGATTTACTGGGATTCATTTTGAGGTAGTGGGAATTGTCATCCAAGAGGAAACACCAGTCAGGCAGTTTGAGATGCGGGTAGTGACTTGTTGGTAATGAGGAGTAAACTGTCTGAATGGTAGGAGAGTCCATGTGAGGCTATGATATCTCTTGAGTTATCTGGTGAGGAGGACAAGAGGAGGGGTCCAAGGACTGAGCCTTGCGGAACTCCAGCAGACAGACTGGGATCCTTGCCATGCCAGCTGGTATGTTTGATCCTACAGACAAGATGCGAACCACTTGCAGGCTGAATCTGAAATCCCAAGGTTAGAGAGCGCAGTCACAAGAATCCCAAGGTTGACCATGTCAAAGGCTGCTGAGAGGTCCATTCAATCAAAACTGAAGACAAGTTGGCAAATCTTGCAGCATATAGATCCTCTGAGACAGCTAGAAATGCACATTCTGCTCATCTACCTGCATTAGGTTTAGAAACTAGGAGGAGGATCAACGTATGACTCCACTTTACCAGACACAACAGTGGACAGATTCTGAGGTAAAAATAATGAGGTAAACTCAGGGGTCCTCAATAATTACAAAATCAAATGTGTATGCAGAAACAGAATTAAACAACAATGATGAATGAGATTCAGTACATTTTTAGTCACTTGCTGTAAGCTACTGTGTTTGTTGAGATTGTTGTATGCTGACAGGCTGATTTTCTCAGTCTTTTCAGGTACTGTTTCTGGTGGAAAAGTACCTGCGAGACTTCCTCTTCCGCCTGCTCTTCATCGCACTCCCCCATCATGTGTGTTTCCCTGCTGTTCCTCAGCGAGTGCAATACGAACACGACCAACTCTGTAGGTTCATCCTGAGAACAACACACACGCTCCTTAACCCCTAATAACCACAACACATTAACACTAGTCAAATTTCCAAATAAAAAATATAAATGGCATAGGGAGGTATTTCAGGTGAAGACAGACATACATTTTGCATTTATGTCACAGTGTGTCTGGACGGAGAAGCAAGAACAGCTTTTTGATGCATTACTGCATTACTGAAAAGAAATTCTCTACTTCATTAAACTCTTACAGTTCTTTCCTGGCTGGACTCAACAGTTATGAGCACATGATCTTTAAACCTCATCTGGATGGAGTCCTGCAGTGCTGGTATCTTCCCAACTGTAGAGACAAACAAATAAACCTCAGCGTTGGGTGACATTCGGTCAAACCCTACTGACTACAATTCTGTCCCTGAGCAAGACACTTCTCCTGGGGGACTGTCCCTGTCACTGATAAATGCTGTAAATGTAAATTAATCACGATCAACCCACTGTGTTGTCAGCAGGACACCCAGTACCCACCTGGCACAATGTCTGCCCCGTCCTGCAGGTACGGAGGAAGCCTATTGGACACAAAGTCTCTCTTCATGTCAGTGGAGCACAGCTCCTTCTCACCCAGCTCCATCCGATCGGCCAAGCGCCTCAGGAAAACCGACAGCTGTGTGGAAACTTTGGGGTTCGTGCTGGCACCCTGCAATGCAATCAATGACAGAATTATTAAAAGCATTTAGAAAAAAAAGGTAACGGTGTGGTGAGGTGGACTGACAGTGAGGAGTTTCCTGGGCATTCCAGTTCTCATGCTGAGGTCAGACTTCATCGAGTCAAACAGGAAACTAGGAAACACGTCCAGCAGGAAGTCTCCCCATGACCTGTGGTACAATGGAGGACATAAAATGTACGGAAATCCGAACAGAAGCAGGTTTCAAGTAGCCATCTTGGCAAATACAACTTCTCTCCACATTCTCTCACAGACTATTTACAATTAGTTTACAGTTATGCTGTTGTATGACATTTCACAGTGAGCAGTACTTTTTGAATTAAGGAGCAGAATATAATACTTAAAAATTACTTATTTTTTAATAAAGTGTGGCATGTGTGGATCAATGAAAGAAGCTAAACACTGAACCAATCAGAGAATTTTGTGCCTCCTCCCTCTCCCCTAGATGCAAGCTATTTAAGACCTAGTACGTAACATGTTATTTTTCGTGTGGAAACCCTGACGTCAGCCTGGTAATCCAGCAGGCTCTTCTCCCACTAGAACCGCCTGCATTGCCACACTACAGATAATACAGAGATCTGTGGTGTTATGTGGGAACACCATAACTAAATGATGGTATCATTCTTCATCATATGTTCCCATCATTTCAGCTTCTCACTCTAAAATTTCTTAATAAAATGTAAGTCAAATATCTAAGAAGCCTTCATGAAAGAACTCACATGTTCTGGTAAGAGCTGAGGGTGAGGTGGGTGGAGTGCTCCACTCCAGCAGGAGTGTCGGCCTGGTGGATGGTTCCTCTGGGGAAGTAGAGCAGATCTCCTGTCTGCAGACAGACAAAACGTCAACCGTCTCAAGCCGAGATCCTCCCATCTGAAGGGCTCTTTCTCCTGCGCTTCATACCTTCAGAATGATGTCGTGTGTTGGGCTGCCGATCCGCTCCTCCGGCTCCAGGCTGTACTCCCGGGCCAGGGGGACGGTGGGACTGTACAGCCTCCAGTGCTTCTCCCCTTCCAGTTGCAGGATGAACACCTGCACGGTGGGGAACAGTGATGTGAAACCAGGAAAACCGGAGAAATAATTATCAATGTCACGCATACCTCGACATCATCGTAGTGCGGTGGAAGTCCTTGAGACTTCTGAGGGGTGATGTAGACATTCGACCCAACCAGCGACCCGAAGAAACTCTCCAGACGCTCCTGGATTTGCCAGAGCTCATCCTGGACCAATTAATAATCATTAATCATTATCCAGCAAACTAATATAACTGTATGGATTACAACAAATAACAAAAATTAGTTAGACCACACTTTCATCTGCTTTTACTCACAGCCCAAAGAGAACTGCTAAAATCATAAGTGAACAAGATATTTTATGTTTATATAAGATATTATGGTATATTTTATAGTATATACTGGTTATATATTAAGGTATATTAAGTTATGTCTCATAATTTAAAGCAGTCCATTAAATGAGGTTCTAACGAAGGATGGTGGTGTGGAGGTATTGCTGGTGCACAGTAAAAATGCAACATAATTAATGCATGTCACTTTTAAATACATTCATCATATATGTAACCTTCGTTCATACGAACTACAATAAGAGATGTATGTGTGTGGGGGAAATTATTCTGGATTGGGAAGTTCTGAAGGGTTTTGAAATATGACATTATGGGGTGAAAGCAATTTGACCTTAAACCTCTGAGGCTGGTGGAACTGTATAGTTGCTCTGTTCTGGTCAAACTCCTTCCTCAGCTGGCTGTAGTTCACCCGGCCCTCCTTGTTCATCACTTTCTTCTGGCTGTTGACGCAGCGGCACAGGTTGAGATCCCTCGTGTACTCCAAGCCCCTCGCACACAGCTCCTTCAGGTCGGAGAGCTGGAACAGGGACTGGTAGTACGCGGCGAGGGCCGGGTCGGACCTCTTCAGGTGCAGCGGCTTCTTCTCCCAGTGCTCTGCGAAGAACTCCTCCACCCCGACAGGGGCAATCAGGCTTCCAAACAGACTGGATGGGGTGTCGAAGTTGAACGGGCATGGAGATACACCGGCATCCATCTTTCTGCGTTTGGCTTTAACATCTTCCACAGAACCCTTCCCTTTCCTGGGCATTTCTGCCAATGAAAAGAACAAATTTAACTAATAATACTAACAAGAACACAATTACTGTTCACGTTGCTGATGTTGCCTTCTTAGGTAGAAAATTGGATCAAACAACAAAGTGACCATAAAAAGTTGTTTTTCTCTAATTCTATTACATAAAGTTTGGCATTGTGTGGATTGCACAGAGGAATGCTCATTTCTACTGTACACAAACACGTGCGCGCATTTCCCACTTAAAGTGACGAATCAGTATAAAATGCGAATAACGAAGCACTTATATGCTTCGGCAAAATATTCGGCAAAATATACACGGCAAAAATATTTTAACACTCACTTGCTGAATTTTAAAAAGCGACTGCAGTCAAAAGGAGGAAAGCGTGATGTTAGACCCACGTGAGCGCTGAGTTCCGCCGCTCAAACAAACCCGTGAGGAAACTCGGATCGGAAGAAAATGGTTCCGCCTTCGGCATTTATCAGCCACGACGCTACGTATTACACATGAATTTTCTGTTGAGTCAGATCAGTGTATTGTGGCTGACTAGTATAACTACACGAAATAAAAAACAAACTAGGTAAAAAAAAAAAAAAAAGACAAAAACACTATTTTCACAGTTCATCACAAGTGATTCTATTTTATTAAGTTATCTGATAAGGTCAATTCAATTTTTTTTATCTTAGGTTCCCAATAGAATTCATTGCAAGTCAGGGTGAAGTGCACATAAAATAAACTTGAGGACGTGTCAAGAATAGAGAAAAACAGAATAAAATTACAGTAATAAAAATAGGGGAAACAATCTCACAAAATAATGCATCAGTCAGCTTGTAAGATTGATCTACTTTCATATTGCCCGACACCCAAAAACATGTACATATTCAAAACGTTTACATTTTAATTGAGTATGTGAAAAACTGTCATGTCAAATAAGAATAATATTCATCACACCAGACAATGCTTTTTTCAGTAAAAAAATTTTTTTTGGAGAATTCTGAACCCTACACAAGTTCATAAAATCTCCATTACTGTCCAGTCACATGAGGCATCACTGCACATCGTCTCCTCCTTCCATTTCCGCCACTTTCTCAGGGAACTCCAGTTTCTCACACTGTGTCAGTTTTAGGGGTAGGTACTGGGCAATTTCATTTGGGTCTGTGTATAGAGATGGTGGAACATGCTAAGGAAGGGGGGAGAGAAAAAAAATTAGAATGACATTAAAAAAAAATCTATTTAATTGAACTCATCTCTTGCAGCCAGAATGAGGGGTTCATGTAATATAGGGTGGTAGTAGCCTAGTGGGTAACACACTTGCCTATGAACCAGAAGACCCGGGTTCGAATCCCACTTACTACCATTGTGTCCCTGAGCAAGACACTTAACCCTGCGTTGCTCCAGGGAGACTGCCCCTGTAACTACTGATTGCAAGTCGCTCTGGATAAGGGCGTCTGATAAATGCTGTAAATGTAGTATTTGCAAATTTAAAACAATGCAAATAAAAATATAAAATTGCCAAAAGACAGAAACCTTTCCATTCAGATAAATGGCAGCATGCTTACTTCTCATCACTTCTCTCTGAGCACAATATGAAAAAACTTCACGTTATCAACTTTTACCTGCAATGTTGATATTTTGCTCTCCCGTGTGCTGAACTCCCTCAGCATATAATTTTTACTGGCCTGCATGAAAAAAAAGAAAAAAAAAAAGATGACGTTGTTACATCAAAAACTAAATAGAACATATAAATTAAAAAACATTTTCCTTGCCTCATGATAAATTCTTGTGTCGTTGATTCGGATCAGGACACCATCCACTCGCAAGAAGAACCGCATCAGGATAAAGAAGCTTGTGGGCATCACCCTCTGCAGACCACAATGCATCAACACTCATGATCTAAAAGCAGCTTGAAACCAGACGAACGAGGGGGTTGCCGTCTCAACAGCACTTACAATTTTCACGCTGATCATAGACACGCCGTGGTCATGGAGCTCGTCCTCGAACAGCAACACCTCTTCAAAAAACATGATCTGCTCCCGAGCCTTCAGCTTCTCCAGGTCTATGCGCTCTGTAGTGGGCGTTACCTGTTTCGGCGAGGCCAGCTTCAGTGTTCAGTGCTCATGGCAATCGCATTTCTGAAAAGACCAGATTACCTTTATTTGCAAAGCATCGCCTATCAACGTGCCTCTGTAGTCTGTTGTGTAAGTCCAGTCATAGCGCTTCACTACTTCTTTGGAGTGCTCTGAATCAGCTCTGCAAGCGAAGACAGCTTCAGTAAGATCTTCAGCGATGATCACACTGGCCGGGTCCATATCTATTTCACTAGTTATCCAACAAAGAGGGAGCTACCTGCTTTCTTGCCACTCCTGGGCACAAGCCACTTTCACAGAGTCTTCCATGTTATTGACGCGCTTGAGGGCATCAATGGCGTTGAATTCTATGCCGAAGCTATCCGAGTGAAGAATCCTTAGAACATTGTCTCCAAACAGCATCTCTGGCAGGGCAGGCATGTGCATCTCCTCAGCCAAACTAAAAAAAAAAAAAAAGATAAAAGACAGTGACCTCTAGAAACATGTGCACAGATTTCTTTTGAATGCATGTGCTTACTGCTCAATGTCTTTAGACTTCATTATGTGTGTCGTTGCTGTAGTGACTTTCCAGGGTCCGAACGTGAAGTCTTGCTTACTGCTTTTAAACCCGTGGGACATCATGTTCATCTTCCACAGTCTGGAAAGATGTGGTAAGTGCCTTAAAAACATTACATCTTAACACAAAACACCCTTTACTCGCCACTTGTGAGTCATTAAAATCTGTCCCGTTCGTACATTCATGAACACTGCAGAAAAGACGAGGCTCCACCTTAAATAATCCCGAAGATGCGCCGAGTGGCCAGTAGAGGGAGCATCGACTCCTTTCGGAGTACCAGTATGCTGAACTACGAGAATTGACAGTTTACATACATTTTTTATATCGATTCCTGGAAACTAGCCTCTATACTTTGTTCATCCCGATTTCATTTTCATTTACAATAAATGTTCTGGCACTCTGATCAAGCCTCTTCTCAACATTCCCCTGTTCTTGGGGTTATTCGTGAATGTGAAGTGTAGAATGCATACTTTACAGGGGTTTTCAGTATAAATAGTGAAACAGCATGGGTTTTTTAAGGTGGACCGGACAAGGCGAACTACTGGTTACTATACACACTGAATTATTTTCCAGAATGCACTTTAATTTTCTGTGATGCGCTTCTGGATGGCTTATGTTCAATTCTTGTACAGAATACGACAGAGACAATGCTAAATCCGCTTCGTTATGTTGGATACATGCTGTATATTTTTATACATCTTCAAATTCCAAGTTCAGTCGTGCTTTCATAATAAACTATGCTTGGCTAGTTAGCCAGTAGCTAATGCTCGGAGCAGCAGCCAAAACGCCTCACCAGCAGCGTGTCGTCCCTCTTTATCCTGCTGCTAGACTATCCCTGAGCAGTGTATCCTCCCTTCATGACAACAACTCACCTCAGTTTCTGCAATGGCGGCCCATCCACGACGGTACAACCGCGAACACCGTCCGGGCTGCCAGCGCAGCCCCGCGTTCCGGTTCCGGTTCCTACGGCGCCTATTTACTACATGGTGACACATGCACTTTGAGTAACTTTGATATCCTTAACTAGTTTCCATAACTTTTTTAACCAATGGCAGATCATCTTTGACGTTTTGAAATATGCCATTTTTAAAAGAAAAAAATTCTCAAAAACGCCATCTTCTGCATCATAGCGAAAGTGTTTATTTTGCATACAAAATACAGTTTTAAAGTTTACTTTGGCACGTAGTGGATGATGTAAGTATAAAGTTAATTGTATAATCTTCAGGACATTCATGTGCACTGCACAGAACAAAGATCTATGAACTCTTGATGGTTTTGCAATTATAACTGGTATTAAATTCTACAGTAATTAGATCGTTTCCATATGCTGTTGTCTGAACTAAGTGCATAATATGCAGCTGAATGTGAAAGCTTTTGAAATTCACGGTTTTGCCAATTAAATTGTCATACACTGTAATCTGATATTCAGCAAAGTCTGGGATAGCAACAATATATGATTAAATGGTTACACTAGATTTATAAATGTATTTCTTCTTTTCTTGTGTCTTTTATTTTCTTATTTTCTAAAGACTTTTATTTTGTTTACCTGTATTCTGATGTGGGTATGGGAATTATAACGACAATCAGGGTGTTTGTTTAATTGTAGAATGTTAAAATGTGTTAATGTTTCTGGTTATGTCAAATATGTTTCTGTATTTTTGTTTGTTCAATTTATGATTATTATAAAAAGTTATGTGGGTTCTAAAACTTTGATCACCCCCCGAAAAGTGTTTGGATGCGGCCGTGCCCTTGGGTTAGTGGGTTGGAGACCCGGTTTAGTTCTCTTAGACACATGGCATGAGCTATGAGAGGTGTGTGGGGTTTGTTTGTAAAACGTTATTGCTTCTATTTTAATTTATGTACATATTCGGAATATTTTGCATGTGTGTTATTTTGTGAATATTTTTTTTATGTTCTGTTATTACTGTATATTGTAGAGAGAGGTGCAGAGAGACGCGGTTTGTGACGCGATGTTCTGATGTGACCTTGTTTTTGTACAGGTATGCAGTACTGTAAATACTTTATGTTATTTGTTAGTTCTCTTGGACACATGGCATGAGCTGTGAGAGAGAGGTGCAGAGAGACGCGATTTGTGACGCGATAGTCTGACCTTGCTTTTGTACAGAATACAGTTTGCACGGAAAATCTCTTGGGTGTCGGCTCGTCATTGCGGTTCAAGAAACGAAATAAAAAAATTACACAACGCAGAAGAATGTTTCAAGTGTGTTTCATCAGTCAAAGTGGGTGGTGACCGCTTGTGGAGCCGCGTTGGGTCTCTGCACACAGGAAAGAGAGGAGTGCAAACCTACAGTGACCTGAATTCTGAATTCATATATTCTGACAAATATTTAATGAATATATTACAGAACTCGGCAATGTCTGAGAGTAGTCAGACTGTGTTTGGCACATATTTACTAAATGATCACTCAACACATTTAAACTTTAAAGTTTAAAGTGAAGTGATTGTCACATGTGATGCACAGCACACGGTGCACACAGTGAAATTTGTCCTCTGCATTTAACCCATCACCCTGAGTGAGCAGTGGGCAGCCATGACCAGCGCCCGGGGAGCAGTGTGTGGGGACAGTGCTTTGTTCAGTGGCACCTCAGTGGTACCTTGGCGGATCGGGATTCGAACCGGCAACCTTCTGATTACGGGGCTGCTTCCTTAACCGCTAGGCCACCACTGCATACTGTTTTAGTCCAGTTAATGTCCAGTGAACAAACTGACATTTTTACCCAAATAAAGTCTTTCAATAATTATCAATGCTCATCATCTCTCATAGCAGCTGATGTTGCCCTACTGAACTCAACTGTACTGAAATAGTTCATCTTCCTGTTACTTGTGAGCAAAAGACCACAGGGCAACTAGTAGCAACATCCTGCAGTGAAAAACTAGACACGACTGAATAGAACATTCAATTGTGATTGTGAAAATGCAACTTGCTATGCGGAAAAATGTTTTAAACATTGGTTATCTGTACCCGTTTTTGCTTTGGATACATGGTGAAGCGTGGCTACTTATTTTATGGGACCTATTTTGTGGTAAGTTCAAAGCGGTGGTGAGTACATCTCTCAGTACTGTATATGTACAATGTTTTACATATTGGGACTGGACACTTAGCTTTAAATAATAAATATGCAAAAATACAAATGTCTTAAATATTATTCTGTTAATTCACATCATGGAGTTCATCAAAATAGTCATTAAACCAGGTTTAAGGGTATTTATAACATATACAGATTAACTTTAATTAATCTTCAGATAGGTTTGAGCTGAAATGCTTAAATAATACAGTGAACAAAAATGACAAATGAGTATTAGGTCACGTCATCAAGCCGTGGTATTAATATTCTGCAGTGTAAAAATGACTCTTAGCCTTTATTCATGTGAGAAACAAACAAACATCAGTACAATGACCTACAAATTGAAGCCTACAAATTGTGGTATAGGGTACCGAGCCAGCAGTGAGTCTGGTACATTGAGAGGTTGTGCGTACATCGATCATCTGCACAATTGGACTGAGATTTTGTCAAAGTTGCTCAAATCCTTTTCAACTCACAACACATCAACTGGAATATATACCCGGTGCCACTGAAAGTCACACAACAAACTGATGCTAAAAAGGGAGGACATCTCACACGCCCAGGCATAGTGCAGAAACCGTCCTTCGTTTTTCTCTCTTCCTTATGCTCCTAATATGACCAATGTGATCTCAGTAGTTTTAAGTCGTGAAGAATGATGAGTGCATTTTGCATCTACTTCAGTATTCCAGGTGGAGTGTTCCACACAGAAGGGTAATGAGATCACTGTTCCTCATGGGGGCTCAGCAATGCTACCCTGTCCCAAATTCCCCTCTAAAGGCAGCGAGATGGCTGTAGAACTTAAAAACGAGACTCAGAAATGCTACTTCAGGCATAACGGAACCCACGAGACAAGTAATACCTGCCGCCATCGTGGTATACGTTTGGAGTGGGATGTCCAAACTGGAAACATTTCATTTTTACTGGAACGTCTGCAAGTTTATGATGCTGGTAATTATACGTGTGAGGTCTCAAGCATTATACCACCTCCGGCTGTGTTTGTCGGTGCCACAAGCACTTTGCTTCAGGTAACAGGTAAACAGTCATTGACTTATTTCTGCTTTTTAGATCAACCCGACCCAAATAAATGAATTTACTTCTTGTTTCCTAAAAACAGCGGTATACAACAGAGTGTGTATTCATTTTCAGCCATACCACTGGTACATGTAAACCATGTGGAGGACCCAAATGGAGCCAGTGTGATCCTCTGCTCATCTGTGGGCTTCTACCCTGGTGATCTGCTCCAGGTTTTGCTCATGAACGGACAGGTCTTGAACACAACAAACCTGCACAGAGAGAAAATCAGAAACCCAGACGGCACCTTCACTCTCAACACACGCCTCCACCTGTCAGAGAAGGTTCCTGAGAACGTCACGTATTCCTGCAGGGTGAACCACACAACGATGAGTGCCAATCAAGTGATCACCCAAAAGCCGGAGAGAAACATGGCTCACACAGGTGAGGTAAAAATCTATTTTGCATAATTGGACGTGTTACCGTAATTAAACCCAGATTGTAATGTATTTGCAGGTCCATTGATTGCTGTGACAGGAGGTCTTGTGGTCTTGGTTTGCCTTGTCTCCATTATCAAATACATGTGTTTTAGTAAGTGTCATGCGCTTATGACCAAACCAGTGCCAAAAGACGCATCAGCGTAATAATATTGCTTATTTGAAAGTGTTTTTTTTTTTATTCACTCATGGACTTTTGATTTGAAATTGTCCATTACCAAATTTCTAAAAAGAGATGTGTTCCTGATGTAGGGTCACAAAGATTGCATCCTACTGCTGTGGATATAGATATCTACTCAGCCCTGGGGAGACATCATCCAGTTCCATGCAACACTACCACCAGAAACTCTGTATTATAAGTGAAATGTTTTCCTCTCACACGCAGCACAATGATTGCTTGGTGCTTGATCTCTGAAATACAAAGAATGTTTTGGATATAGACATGCATATTCTACCACATAGGGTAAATTAATGAAACTAATCAAAATAAGTTAGGGATATTGTTATTTACACGAGTGCTTTTCCTATTTGCTCTGTAAAAGTTCCCTTTGATATTACTAATAATGTATGAGAAGAAAACCATTTTCCCAACACCATATTTATTACCCACAAAATTAAGACAATAACAGGGATAACCCCAAATAACAACCATTTGCCACAATGACAGCTTGACAGCGACGTCTCATGCTCCTCACTAGCCTCATGATGTTGTTCTGAGGCAATGCGTTCCACCTACACGCAGTTCTGCCAGGTCAAGTGGGGGTGCTTCAACTGGTCCCAGACCAGTTGGGGTTCAGGTCAGGGGACATTGATGGCCAGACCATATGAGCACCCCAACTTCCTGAAGTCTGTTCTATGACGTCTCTGAGGTAAGAAATCAGCTTATTAAATTGAGTCGTCCTTCATTTCTTGCTCTGTTGCAGCAGCGGGTCGGGAAAATCTCTTTTAGTGGGGTAGGGCCACACTGATGATCTTTTTGGCTCTCACTATCCACTCTTGTTTATTGTGATATACTTCGGTATCTGTTTTTTAATACTTTAGTTTTAAGCTTTTCTTAATTTCTCTTAATGCTATTTGCTAGCTTCTATTTGTATTTACAGTCAGAGTGCATTTCACTACATGTTGAACTTATATAGCTTTGCATGTGATTAATAAAAGAATCATGATCTTGATGTAAGTGATAATTCTGTGTTAAAATAACTCTTAAATAGTTCTATATTTTAGGTAGTTGTAAGTAAGTAGGGCTTTAGCATCAACCCAGCCATGTACATATAATACAATGTCTGGACCGTGGCATTCGCACAACTCAACATAAATGGCAGTTTAATACAAATCAACATAAAACATATTACACATGAAAATAAGGCATAAAAGACAACGACACAACACAACCAGGTTACATTTATACTAACAGTGACAGCAGACAACAAGCAGGACAACATGATACACAGTGTAGCAGGACAAACATACACAGTGTGACAAAATATCGTCCTCCTGGAGCACAGATCCAACTTACAACACAACAGAACAGCCGCACCCAGACAGATCACCAGTCAGGGTGTAACAGTGTAAAGGGCCTGTGTAGCGGGAGAGAGTCGTCCTTCATTTCTCGCTCTGTTGCAGCAGCGGGTCGGGAAAATCTCTTTCAGTGGGGTAGGGCCACACTGATGATCTTTTTGGCTCTCACTATCCACTCTTGTTTATTGTGATTTTAATTTTATAAAGTAGCATGAGAAAAATATTACCGTAAAACTAGAGACAACGGCGTTAGGCATTTTAGGCATAATACATTTTTGTTGATGTCTGTCGACTGTGAAGCCAACATCTGACCCGTCTGAGCACCAGCACCAGCGCAGTGGACCAAGGGTCACAGAAACGTGTCGGTTGCAAATGAGACATCGAATGTGCCTGTTGGTGTTTACCGTGTGTTTCCTACATTTTATAGTACTTTATATCTGTCCACATGTGAGCATGTTACCTGCCAGGATGGCTTTGTGGGCCTGGATCTCCTGCCCATCCACCCACAGAGAGCAGTCAGAGAGCAGCGGCTCCTGCAACAGCTCCCCGAAATCAGCAGCCAGTCTGCACTGAGGGACCTGCACCTTCTGCCTCATGATGTTCTCCGATTCCAGGGTCACCATCATCTACAACACCCCAACACAGCAGTTAATACAGTCAAATCGGCTTCAGCAGAACGGTACACTGCATGCATTTGGAGTTTAATGATCGAAATAACAGCAGGATTGTCAATGCGGTGAGTGATCCAGAGAGACCTACTTCAAAGAGAAGAACGAGGGAGTTATTTCTCAATAATCTGCTGTCCTCCTCCATGATGTCCTCATGAATGGCAAAACAGCTAAAGCCCCACTTATCTCCCACCAGGAACCATTTGACTTTGCTGGTGTCTGCAACAGAAAACCACACACAAACCGTCCACGTCAGCTCTGCATCCCAGTACTGAAATACAGCAGGTCAGGTGACATACAGCCATGTGTCACAATTACACTAGACTTGTTTAAGGAACCACCTCAGTTCTGACCGGAATGTATTTGTAGATGAGTTATGCTGCAGTTATGGCGCTCAGAGGGACAGCTGAACTTACTTCTAACTAGACCTTCCTGTTCCTTGGCATTAATGATGGATATTTTCCCCTTGACCTGGACTCCTGTCTCTGGCCCTTTAACCATCACCAGATAGACAGACAGAGAAACCATTCATGCCGTTGGGATAGAGCTGCAGCTGCCTGAGAACACAAAGATCAGAAGAACGAATATGGAGACACCAGAAAGCAATAAAGAAAACTCAGATCAGTCGCAGACAGAAAGCTACCATTCCAGCTCTTCACCGCCTCCATGTATGACAGGGCTGCAAACGTTCTCGCCGTTTTCAGCAACCAGTGACCTGAAGTTGGCTTCTTCCCACTTAAAGCTGAAATTCTCCTAGCGATGCCTTTAGGCATTAATATTTGCAATGAAATTTATACACAGAAATGTCAATACCATTAAATATGGAACTCCAAAATATCAAAAATTAAATAAATAACATGGACCAATGAAATAAAGACCATATGAATAAATAAGATACTGTAATATATTATCAAAATGAAATTGTCAAATAACTGAACACATATTGATATGCAGCTCATTATTGTAAAATATAGTATTCTGCTATATAAATGTACTTATTATTGTGAAATACTATTTCAGATTATTATATAGGGCTTTTGTTTAATTTTAGTGGGGCAGTGGAGGCCTAGTGGTTAAGGAAGCAGCCCCGTAATCAGAAGGTTGCTGGTTCGAATCACGATCTGCCAAGGTGCCACTGAGGTGCCACTGAGCAAAGCACCGTCCCCACACATGGCTGCCCACTGCTCACCAAGGGTGATGGGTTAAATGCAGAGGACAAATTTCACTGTGTGCACTGTGTGCTGTGCTGCTGTGTATCACGTGTGACAATCACTTTCACTTCACTTAATCCAAAATGTCTTTTTTTCAGAATCAGCTTTTATTTCAAAATGGCATTTTTCCCAATCGCCGTTTTCTGTCTTAATGCAACTTTTCAGCTGAATGACTTCGTCTGTCAATCAGTGCCAGTGGGTTGGTCCTGCATGCTTATTGGCTGATCCTTTCATCTATCAGTTTTCCTGGATCCCTGCTTGCCAGACTGATGTATAGCCAGCAATAACGTGCTAGTCATGGAGGATTGCGGACTGGCATGAATTTTATTCAGCTCTGCTTATTTTAGCTGGTCAAATAGAGAGGGACAATTTACTGTTTGGATTCATTTACATCATTCATTTCAAATGTTTATTTGCAAAAAAAAACAGCATTTTTATTATTTTACTCTGCAGGCTATAGAGAGTCTATATTAGAGCTGCAATTGGCCATAAAACGTTAAGCCTGACCTCGACAGGATTCAACTCGAGCCTGACACGCCTGTTACGCTGCGTGGTGCATTTAAATAAATGACAGTCACATGGTCAGCATGGGTTTCTCGACTCCAACTTTATTTCAATACAGCCATGCGTTCAGTAATTTAAAGTATTTTTATGATTTTCACTTAATTTTACTGTAATTTTATGCTATTTGTTTGGCAACCACTGCTTTACTGTTTTACACATCCCCTCCAGTTACCTCATACTGTAATTTTTCTGCTCCTTGCACATTTCTTTATTCACACCTGCACACACACTTAAATCCCCACTAACTTGTTGATTATTATTTAACATAACATAAACACTCTGCAGGTAAAAGTTGCATTGTACACTGTAATTGTCATAAGTCTATGATAATATGTGTATAATATTCGTCAGAATGGACATTGTGTGTGCACAAATACAATAACTTTAAGCTGCTGGTATGATACTTCAACATTTAAGATGTGGCAACCCTGGTTGTATCCTTCTAAAGCATCGCAGGAGATGTGGAACGTGTGCGTTTCTCTGATGCTGCATGCCGCTTTGCATTTTACTTTTGATCTAACAGGTCAAAGGTTAGATTTTTTTATGTAAAAAAGGAAACACAGTAGTGGAGTAAATAGTCTCCACTGTTGGAAAAATGTATATAAGTTATCATGCAATTACCCTTTTTATATATCTAACATGTATTAAACTGTACTAAGCTTTGGACTACGCAAACTATATTAATCTCTTGGATGGGAGAAACTGCGGGTCAAAGGATGTTTTGCAGGACACTTTACAGGACAGAGTGACCGAGACGTCATAAGAGGAGGCCTGCAGCTGCTGAGAAGCAGGAAGACAGCGAGCATGACTTTGGCAACTGTGGAGCGCCTACCAAGAAACAAGCCTACGTGCGAAAGATAATTATAAGCTTATATGGTGTGAACCTATGGTAAATGTATAACTAAAAGGAGAGGAAGCGACTGAGACCATGATGTAATGTGCGCCTCTGATAAGCTTATATGGTGTGAACCTATGGTAAATGGATAACTAAAAGGAGAGGAAGCGACTGAGACCATGATGTAATGCGCGTCTCTGATCGCTCGCCTTGCAAGTAAAAATAACTCAACTGCTTCGTGTCTTTCTTCTCTAGTTTATAAGTGTTGAGACAACATATAACTCTGACATCCACAAATACAAATACTTTAGTAAAGAACAGATACACTCAAGTACAGTAACACATTACATTGACTTTGTTACACAGTAATTCCTTATTGGGGGAATAATTAAAAAACATGGGTTATTAAAGAAGTGTTGATAAATGAGACTTATTGACTGATTCAGTCTGGTGGCTGTTTTCAGTTTTCAGCTTTTGAGCAGTGCCTGTTGCTTCAAAAAGTAACCCGGCCTCAGATCAAGTAGCATCCTGTTGTGATAGAAATTTTTTTTAAAATTTCAATTCCAGTGAATAAATGGTAGGAATGAAAAAGAAAATAAATTATGATTAAAAAACTTATTGCTGATCGTATTTCTGAAGCATATTTGGCCTGATCACCCAAGTGAATTGGTTGTTTAGCTCAAAGTTTTTCATGTTGCTGCAGGTCTGTAGATTGCTGGTGTTACTGGAGGACTGTCACTGCACGGGACGTACTCAAAACAGCACGAGGGCTGAAAACAGGGGAAATAAAGGGGAGAACAAAAACAAACCCGCAGGCGTGTGGCGATTACCAGAACTGAAAACTCAACACAACAGTTGCAGGGTTCGAATCTGTTCTCCTTTGTTGTCCCTGGCTGGTGGAACAACTTGCCCTGCTCCATTGGACTAGCCAAGACTACTACCACCTTTAAGAAACATTTGAAAACTCACTTGTTTAAAAAGTATTTCAAACGAATCTAAAACTAACACACACACTCACAAAAAAATTAAATAAAATATGGTCTAGCACTAATTCCCTAGCATGTTCTATTCTTGACATTTAGGTCTTATCAGGGCTCTTAGTTTTTTGACTCACAATCTATGGAAACCGAATGAGAACTGCTGGTGTCTTCTTCTTGTAAGTCGCTTTGGATAAAAGCATCTGCCAAGTAAAGTAAAGTAAAGTAAAGTAAAGTAAAGGAATAGTGCCTTGTAACAGCACCCTGATTGGGCACAGGTGAGTCCCCAGGTGCAGTCAACCCTGACAAGGACTGAGTTTCGATGATGTACATATTCCGTATGTATACATTATTCAACAACATTTTTATTCATATTGCAATGCAAAGCCATCCATTATTTCTTGACAGCCTTTCAGCCAATAGCAAAAGTCTTAATGAAACAATGATATTCAAAGGACGTACAGAATATACACAGGACATGTTCAGCTCCAGTTGTTTCTGCAAGATGTGAAAAATAGCCTGCAAGTCAACAGATAGACTGTACATAAAAAGTACGAACCATGGAAATCTCAAGTTTTTCATTAATGCCTTGTCAACTTTTTTCATTGACCATGACCATAAGTCATTTCCCTTGGAACAAATAAAGCATGTGTGTTTCTTTGGCGTGTCTCTAATCCTGTTTTCATCAGCAGTGACACATTCTCCACCACATCCTCCTGTCCATCTTGAGAAATGAAACCTCCCACCATCGTGTAGATTGTACTTGCATGTAACTTGCAGAATTATGAGATTAGGCAAAAAGACTTGCCAAAAAGACTTGTGTAGTCTTAGTTAGTATGTATTTTCTGTGGCGCTAGAAACATTACTCTCTGGTTAGAAGCTTACTCTCAATTTGCACTGTTTGCAATGCAGCATGTCCTCTAGTTGTGCATTGCAGATGTGCACCTAGATCAGTGCTGTGAAAATCCCAACCTGCTGTTTGTTCATAGCTCTGGTTAGACACCGTATGCTTGCCCCCCCTTTGAGGTGGGGGTTATTTAAATGCAGTGTTAATAGTCCATCCCCAAGCATGTCTTTTGTTTCATTTCAGCGCTGTCCTGATAGTCCCTTTAGAATGAAAGAAGCAGAATGCTGGACAGGGCCGCTGGTATGTAATCTAGATTTCAATTTCTATAAAATGACCAGAATGTTGGTGCATCAGTTAGTCTCGTGGCCTTGCACCTCCAATGTTGTGGCTCTAAATAGGCCATATGTGTGTGTGTGTGTGTGTGTGTGTGTGTGTGTGTGCATGTGTCCCCCCTGCATCCAATGTCCCAGGGTGGGTTCAGGCAGCTGCAATTATTTGGACTAAGTGGTGATGGATAGTCAGAGTGGACCATGCAGAGTTATTTTTAATGTACATTTCTGTCTAGGACTGAGTAGAATTGATGGTTCTTTGCTTTCTGCATTTTCTTTGCCATTTTTTTTCCCATCAGCTTGTCAAAAAAGGCAGATGTAAAGCAAGGCGCTCAAGGATTTTGTATTTATTAAAGTCAGTTCATATCTGGGGGATATTAGCTGTCAATGCAATTTTTTTTCTTCCATTCCTCCTAGTTACATTGCAGTTAATCACACAACAATCCCCTGTGTATTTTACCCAGAAATGCATACACACAAACACTTGTGAGTCCATGTCCTGCGCCAAGCCTGTAATAACTTTTTTGTGCTGCGCAAATCACACAAAGGTTTGCCAAAGGTGTTTGTGCCTGCACATTACAAAATAACTGCATTAATTACGCATTAATGTCACAGTAGTTACATTATTTACAGCAATGTTACATTTATAAAATACACTTTCCTGCATTCTTTCTCTGAGCACCCTGCATGTACGTGCACAACACACAATCTAAAGGCTGGATTAAGTGCTTTCTGACACCTACTTATAAAAGTAGCTTGCCTGAGGTGGGCTGACAGAGCATATTTCATAAAGCCCATCTTCTGCTGCCAGGGCCTGGCCTTCTGCATTCTGCAGGGTACTGAAACTGAAATTCTCGTACACCTTGTTGTAGAAGACAGGACCTGAAGACTGAGCTTTTTTCTTGCCTGCAAAACACACAGAAAAAAAATATCTTTTTTGCTATTATTTGTATAGTGGACTTTTCAAAAGACAAGGAATCTTATCCAGGTGGCCAAGCTGTTACTCTACAGTCCCGTCATATTTTTCTCCCAGTCACCTGCCAACCAACTACCATATATCTTTGACCCACCACAAGCATTCTGTAATCAAAAGAAATTGAGGAAGTGACGTAATCTGTGCGACCGGATGGAAGATAAAATGGATAAATAATGTATAATATTAACATGATTAAATGAGAGGAAATCATGTCTTATCTCGTTTTCGTTGATGAAAAATGAAGAGACATTTTAGTAAAAAATGTATTTTGTGAACCACATTTAGCCTTGTTTCCATTCATCAACAATATTATATGATATATTTCGCTGTAGTTATTGTCACATGACCAGCATCGTCTTGTATCCATCAAGCTCATATGCAGTAGATTAACTTAAATATCTTGGAAGTAAATGGTTTAATAACCCCTTTATCTTAAAAAGCATGACCATGGGGACAGTAGAGGCCTATTACTCAGTGCCACTGAGTTCCCCTTGACAAGGTAGCGTCCCCACACACTGCTCCCCTGTCATGGCTGCCCACTGCTCACCAACGGGGTGGTTAAGAGCAGAGCACATTTCACCGTGTCACCATGTGCTGTGCTGCAGAGTCTCACAATGACAATCACTTCATTTTCTTTCTTTCTTCTAATTTGAAAAGGAATATTAAGTATCCCCAATTCAAAGGAATTCTGAGGAATGGTTGTATATTATTATACAAAAAGAACAAATTCAGATTGTAAGGGACATATCAGGGACAATGAGGTAGGAATGGTTGTATATTATTATACAAAAAGAACAAATTCAGATTGTAAGGGACATATCAGGGACAATGAGGTAAAATGGCAGATAGTCAGCCATTAAACTGTCTGCACTTACATTTGCAGACACACAGAATCGCAACAGTGATGATCACCACAGTCCCTGCACCTCCAGATGCGATGAACAACATCAAATTACTGTTGGTACGAGGCTCTGAAATACAGACAACCAGGTCACAGGTCAATGTTTTCTTAGAATACATAAAGTCTCTATCCTTGTGAAATACAGTGTTTGTATGATTTTTAACTATCATAACTATCAAAAATATGATTCTATGATTTTTTTTTCGCAGCTGTACTGCAGATGTGTCCTCATGAATTAATGACCACAACAGGGCACATCCACAATCATGCATTTCTGGTAGCAGAATTATAACATGCCGTTCTTTTTCAATGTAATAAAGTTGCAGGCCTGCACAATACACTTGTATCATGCTGTATATGTGACTACTGTATATGATGTTGGGTATCAGGCCTGTAAATAAAGGAAATGAAAAATGCCCGCTAATATAAGCCACATTAGAGAAGTAATCCAAGAGTTCAGAGCTCTGTAAATGTACACATAATGTAATGGTAGACCTGCATTTATAAAGCCCGTTCTGCACACTTCTAGCTCATTGAAATAGATAGATGACACTGTACCTGACATGGCAGCAGGGACTGAGATGTTCTGACTGAACTGAGTTCGGTTGGTGAGCGTAGCAGAGCAGGTGAATGTGTCACCTTCTCTCCAGTCAGGTTTACACAGGAACAAGGAGCTTCTCGTGCCAGCAGTGTGATTGATCCACACTTGCTCTGGCAATCCTTGACCTTCTCTTCTCCAAGTGAAATTTGCATCTTCTGATTCCACTCCTTCCAGTGTGCACCGCAGCTCCATGCAGTGAGGAACACTGCTGTTCAGCCGCTCCAAGGACAGACCTTGTATAGAGCAGATAAAACCGCACATTAGATTGAAAAGTCTGAAATTGTAAAAAAAGATTCAAGCGTAAGCAAAGTAATTTGCATTGATCATTAGCGATTATCACATCAGTCAAGGATGATGTGTTCATAATCATTATGAGGTATCCCATAACAAAAGATTGCACTTCAAAACCAAAGGAAATTGAAAGAACCTTCAACGTGCAGACTGGTCGTGTGTAAAGCTTCCTCTACTGGTGGTGGTATAATTCTCCTCTGTGTGCAGGTGTAATTTCCAGAGTCGTCGTACTGCACATACGACAGTGTCAGTCCAGACGAATTTACTCCTATACGACATATTTCTGAAGAATTTGAATGGAAGGAACTATGATTCCTTGTAACATAGTATCCACAAAGTTGCTGAGCTCCATTTTTCTCCCACTCTACAGAAACTGTTCCTTTCTGAAACTGCAGGGGACACGGCAGATGCACAGAACTACCTTTTTTAGCCCAAATCACTGCAGCATCTGTAAAAAAAAAAGAATATTCTCAAGTTTATATGAATATTCTCAGGTTTACTGAACGAAATTATTACTTTAAGGCAAAGACCTTTGAAGAAGGTGATCCTTTATTAGTCGCACAAGTGGGAAATTGACATTATCACAGCAGGAAATGGACAGTACAAGATAAGAGCAGCAAAAGACAATATCACAGACATTACTTCACTTTAATTTAATTTAAGCAAATAAATAGTCCTAGAATAGAAAAAAATAAAAGATACATTTGTAAGATTTTGTACAGAATCATTTACTGGAAGCTGTGTGAACCGCTATAATGACGTCTTACCTGTAAGGTTAAAAAGAATGATTGAAAAGATTAACGGTAAGATGCACGCTTGGACCATTCTGACTGAACCCGCTCCTTTTCATGTCTGTCGAGCAGATGTCAGAAACACTCCGCAATGCAACTTCCTGTCCAATTGTGGCAGCCACCACAGAAGCGAAGATGATGATGAACTCATTTTGCACTCTGGGAGATACAAGGCTACTGAATTGTCTTATTGAGCCACTGTCTTGTCTTTCTGTGTCCCCACACTGGTATCATTGCTTGCACTGCTTAAAGAGTTTCTTTGCCGTAGGCAAAAAACTAGAATATACCTGACCTAGATGTAGGCAAAGATCAGTGCATGATGTGTGTGTGTGTGTGTGTGTGTGTGTGTGACCCCCTACATTAAAAAGCTTTCTCTTTCACCGCTACCGCAACATTTTTGTGTGGCCTTACCAAAAACGAGTGCAAGTTTCAGGTGAAAGCCTTTTTTATTGTGTACACTAAATAAATACATGCTCTTACACAGACGTACAGACAGATCACGTCAAATCTGAATTTATATGTCGTTTATACATTTATTAACATCACGGTCAAAGTTGTCCCAACCCCAGATGGTGCAACCACAACATAGCCGCCGGAGGCTCGAGTCCGTTTCAACTCTGCGCCTCCTCACCATTTTTGCGTCTTTCTCGCTAGTCGACACACATCAGCTTGCCGCTCATTTGCCGTGGAAGTCAGTGTAAAAACCTGTCATGTTCGGGAGAAGATCTTCAGATCCATCTGCGTCTAATGAGACAGGCATTGCAGTACAAGATCAAATGAGAAGCGTCATCATTGTGACCTTTTTTCGGCAATTCTGTACCAATGTTCAGCGGGCCACAGTTTGCCCAGCCCTGTTCTACAGTCTCACCAGGAGTCACCAAGATACAGAGAAGAACATTGAACATCTTTTTTTCCTTTGTAACTTCTCAAACTTGTGCCTGCCGATTTCTTTTACCATCTTAGGCTTTTATTTAAAGTGAAACCTTTTTATCTTGGAAAACCATGGAACAAGTTGTTCACGCTTTGTCACTTTTCACTTTCCACCAAATTTTGAAAGCTTTGAATGGAGTACATCACACACCTCATCCAGATATATACACCAGCACCGCCCTGCGGTTTGAGGGCCTAAAACGGGATTTAAATGCAGGGGGGCCAGTTGGATTGGACTGGATTCACATCTACTACAGGGTACCAACACAACATTTACATTACAATCAGTATTTACAGGGACAATCCCCCCTGGAGACACTCAGGGTTAAGTGCCTTGCTCAGGTAGTAAATCTCTGTAAATGCTGTAAATGTTCAGGGACACAATGTTAGTAATTGGGATTTGAACCTGGGTCTTCTGGTTCATAGGCGAGTGTGTTACCCGCTAGACTACTGCCACCTAGTGGCTCACTTTCACAATGAAACGTGAATGGTGAGAGAAACAAGTCACTCAGCCTAATTTTTAATGCAAGAAAGGCAGTCAGAAGTTATAAGCAATATAAACTTACAAGAAAAGGTGAGATATGATTGAACAGGGGGATTGTGCAGCAAGTATTTTATAAATTGCAGATGCATGTTCCAGTCAGAATAGTGTGTGCAGGTGCATTTTTTGGTTATTGCATATATAGTTATTGCACTTACATTTCCCCCAGTGTAATATGTATATATTATGTTTACTACTATTTTATTTGTTCGTTATTTAAGTCTTTCTTATTCTCTGTATTAACTATATACTGAGTCGACTATACCTTAAATTAAGGTACAGTCGAAGAAGTGACAATGACAATTTTTATCTTTAAAAAACGCTACTCGTTATATAAAACTTTATTTATTCTTTCCATATGTATATAGCGGTGTAATTTAGGGATTTCTGCCATTTCCGACACCATGTTGTATTTTTCTTATATTATTTTCTGCATACATTTCTGATTTTAATCTGAGTGTACATGACAGTAACATGCATTCTGTTCTTTTCTGTTCTAAAACGCTGATCCCAGACCAGCGCTTAAAGATTCTTCTTTCTTCCGTGGACAGGCAGACGTGGCAATGACGTCATTGTTTGGGAAAGGACCCGGATTAAAAGCAGGGACCGTCAACCTGAACGCGGATAAACCGGTGAGCAGAGAATTAACTGGTGGCGCTTTTTTTAGTTATTAGGACTTATCGATTTAAGTACAAATCCTTGTGCAACATGAAGGTTTTGTTCTGTACTTCTTGTGTGAGACTTCATCCAAACGCTTCAAAATGGCGCGACGCTGACAGGGACAGAATAAGAGGTTTATCGGGGAGATCTTCGGGCGGAAGAAGCCGCCGCGTAGTTCATCTTCTCGACGACTTATTCACTTTAAATCTACATCTTCAGCTGCGGGAAATCGTTTAAGAGAAGTTACCTAGCAAGCTAGCGCTGGAACCAATGAGAAGTCGGAGCAGATCCTGCGTCACGTCTTCACCGCATCGAATTACAAATCTCCTTTTAAACAGTCCCACGGTGTCCGTATGACGTGGAACCTCTCAGCTGCTGATTAAAATGTCCGCTTGTGAACAGGTGATGAGTCGGAGCATCCATGAACCCCCGCCGCCGCCACGGTGCTAGGAGCAGCGAGGAAGGAGTGTACCTCGGGCCTTCCCAGACCCAGCAGCTGGACAGCAGCAGCATGTCCTGCCGGGACCGCACCTCCGAGTTCCAGGCCGCCTGCAGGTCTCTGCAGAGCATGCAGGTGAAGACCCGCTGGACACGCTGCCCCGAGGAGATAAGACACTTATAACGTGGCCGATGACCTTATCCTACAATTTACGGTTTCCATTTGTCTCTCTCCAGAATGGGGTCCAAGCCAGTAAACCTGCTCTCAGTGCTGTCAGACAACGTAGTGACTTCACTCTTATGGCAAAGTTAGTGTGTGTGTGTGTGTGTGCGTGTGTGTGTATGTACAGTACAGGCCAAAAGTTTGGACACAGCTTCTGCAATGTGTTTTCTTTATTTTCATGACCATTTACGTTGGTAGATTCTAACTGAAGGCATCAAAACTATATGAATGAACACGTGGAGTTATGTACTTAAGGAGTTCTCAGAGGTGTTTAGCACTTGTTGGCCCCTTTGCCTTCATTCTGTGGTCCAGCTCACCCCAAACCATCTGGATTGGGTTCAGGTCTGGTGACTGTGGAGGTCAGGTCTCCACGTTTTGTTAAGTACATAACTCCACATGTGTTCATTCATAGTTTTGATGCCTTCAGTGAGAATCTACCAATCTAAATGGTCATGAAAATCAAGAAAATGCATTGAATGAGAAGGTGTGTCCAAACTTGAGGCATGTACTGTATATATTTTTTTAACTCATCTATGATTTTCAATTTGTTAAATGAATTCTGCCTCCGATCTTCCTTGTTTTTTAAGTAATGCCGTTATCGTAACTGTTAAAAAATATTGACCTTGTCATTTCATGTGATCATGTCGATATTTACTTACCTTATTTTTATCTCATCTAAGGCGAATTGGAAGAGACTTGAGTAATACATTTACCAAGCTGGAAAAACTGACGATGCGTAAGACATTTCATGTTGTCATTTCCCTTTTTTGAGGGTTTTTGTATGTGGCGTATATTGTATAGACTGTATATCTCCCCTTTTCTTACAGTTGCCAAAAGTAAGTCGCTGTTTGACGACAAAGCCGTAGAAATAGAGGAACTGACTTACATTGTGAAACAGGTGAGGGAAACATGTTCTGAACAGTGTAGTTCATGCCAAGAAGTGAGCGATTTCTTTTGAACGTATTCATTGCTGAAGCCACTGAGCACACCGTGCTGTTCCTGCTGCAGGATATAAGCAGCTTGAATAAGCAGATCGCGCAGCTTCAGGAGTTGGTTCGCTCCAGGAGCGCCCAGAACGGCAGACATCTGCAGACACATTCCAACACGGTGGTCGTTTCTCTCCAGGTAAGAAGCGGTCGCTCTGCGCTCTGTTGTATAACCTGCACTTCCTTACGTCGGCCCACAATCCCAAGAGAGCCTGTTTGAAAGCCCTTTTACAGGCTATGTCATTTACGTGTAGACAGACAGGCTCTTTCCCGCTTTCAACCACAGAAGGACACGAGCCTCGTGTTTCTACAGATTGGGGCATCAGATATATAGATATCCTATGCGTATCTTTAATATTATGTGGATTCTATGTAAACACTCATGTAAATGAACCCAATGATCTTTTTGCCTGAGGACGCACATGTTGTATTTTTAATTAGCTAAGATCTAATTTGATCACATGCATTGAGGTTCAGCATGTGTGAAAAGAAGCCTACAATTTGTGGCTGGCACAGCTACTCCAGTAGCCAGACGAGTGTTTACCAGTCTGTAGTGAGTTACTGTTCTACTAGTAGATGGTGGCAAGTTACGCGATCTGACTGTCATCAGAAATGTACATTCTCTACCATGTATGAGTTTAGGTCTTACTTTGTCAGTCCTGCAAAGAGGGACTGTCCCTAGACTGATGCGTTTGTATTTGTTTGTGTGTTGTCGTTTTGTGCTTTGTGATATTGTCATTTTCATTCAGTTTTATCAGCATTTGCTAATTGTATTTCTTTGTCTGCTCTAGTCAAAGTTGGCATCAATGTCAAATGATTTCAAGTCAGTTTTGGAAGTAAGAACAGAGGTAAGCTGTGAACATGCAATAACCATCGACCAGTTTCTCTGCAGGAAATAACCAACAATTCATCTGGCTGATTTTCCATTGTAGAACCTGAAGCAGCAGCGCAGTCGGAGGGAGCACTTTTCCCAGTCCCCATCCACAGCCTCCCCTGTGCAAGCCAACAACTTTAGTAAGTTTTAACTCGGTTGGTTTTGGCAGCCTGATTTCATTTTAGTCGAGTCAGGTTTCCGTCAATTTAGTCAGAGCATTTTAGTCTTTAGTCATTTTATTTTTTTTAGTAATTCGATTCTATTTAACCCAGTCAGTATAGTACAAGTACCTAGTAGAACAGACAAAAACAGCAATCAAACCCATTTCATAAATAAAAACAAGGTTATAATTATATTACTGTTACCTTATGGACTCAAGAATACTCTACATCCATTCCAGACACGGAAGACGCTCTGATTTGTTCCATGTTTTTCAACCACACGTTCAGTTTTCTTCATTGTAAAGAAAGTGCATCCAAAGATCGCTTCATCAGTTTCTCCCAGCCATTTGCAAGCATCTAATGAAATGTAATTAACCAAATGGGAGATTTTCTTTATAGTTATCATCATATGACCAGCATTTACATCTCGTCTCATCTAGGTGGTAGTAGCCTAGTGGGTAAGTGGGTAACACACTCGCCTATGAACCAGAAGACCCAGGTTCAAACACTGCTTACTACCATTATGTCCCTGAGCAAGACACTTAACCCTGAGTGTCTCCAGGGAGGGACTGTCCCTGTAACTACTGATTGTAATTCGCTCTGGATAAGGGCGTCTGGTAAATGCTGTAAAATCTTCGCTATGTCAAAAAAGTCAAAAGATCTGTCAAGAAGATATTTCATCATAAATTTTGCTGATGAAAACAACACTACAGAAGACATGCAATTAGGGTCCTTGTCTGGTTTGAGTAACAGGACTTCTACAGGATTTGTAACTTCACCATGTGTATTAGAGTGGGGAAAAAACTGTCAGTGATTCGATCAACCAATAACAGTGTCACTGCTGACAAACGTGTGGTCGACGTCATTCCGAGGTCCAACATTAGTGACTATTTTAACATTTCTCATGGTTTTTTTTTGTGCACCCAGCCTGAGATTTGTGGGCTGACTTCTGTCTTTTACACGTTGTCACATATTAGCATTCCCTTTCTCTTGCAAAGCAGGTTGGAGTTTTATGGCCCATTTTAAAAAAAACCTCAGTGATTAAATTGTACCTGTTTCCCCAATAGGTAATTCATTATTGATGCAGGACGAATCTAAGAGATCAGGCGACATCTCCATAGACATGGACAACCGTACCAGTCAGCAGATGCAGCTTGTCAATGACCAGGTTTTTTTTATTTTTTATTCCCTTATACTGCCACAACTACGACGACTACTACTGGCCTGTGTTGACTTAAAATATATATTTATTTTTTTGCTACATTCTTTTATTAATGTATTTTTTTAATGCTTAATTCTTTTATATTAGTCTATTGTAGTCTTAAATGAGAGATTTCAGGGACCACAAGGGGGCGATATAAACTGAATAGGTTACAGACGTTTAGGCTGCCTTATGTGACACTGAATGTGGATATACCTAGTGCTGTGATTTTATTTCGATAAGTTTTGTGTTAATATTTCTAATCCTGGTAGTTTAACTGTTTCCTGGTTCAGGATTCTTATATTCAGAGCCGAGCTGACACAATGCAGAACATTGAGTCGACCATTGTGGAGCTGGGCTCCATATTTCAGCAGCTGGCTCACATGGTGAAGGAGCAGGAGGAAACTGTACAGAGGTGAGGACTTAGTGAAGCATTGAGAAATATTTCAGGATGTTTGGTGGAGTCACAAATTTAAACCCTGACTCACTTAATAACATAATGACCACAACTTGTACAATAACACCACATCCTTGCACATTGTTGTTGTTGTTGTTTTTTTTTCCTATATTGTACTTGAGAGACACCGTCTACCGGAATCAAATTCCTTGTATGTGCTTGCACTTGGCCAGTAAATACGATTCTGATTCTGACCAGTACCGCTATCAAATGAACCTACACTACCAGTCAATCGTTTGGACGCACTTACTCTGTGGCTATTATGGAGACTAAAATGGAGCCATTTTGAATCCAGTGCAAGAAACATATTTAGTATTTGTTGTATCTGTCACCTCTTCATTGCTTCTTTGTTCACTATTGTTATCATCAAAAGCCGCTTCATAAGATGCTCATTCACAAGAGACACACCACCACTCATATAAAGTGGTGGTGAAACTAAATAAAAGTTTTTCATCTTCCCAGCGGTGACTCTGAAACACACAAATAATAACTATTAAATGAGTAGGTGCGTCCAAACGTTCGACTGGTGGTGAAGTTTGTCCTCACGCTATCAACTTGAACAACAGTAGAGGGGGATAAGTACAGGGAGGTTAAAAACTGTTGATGATGTATTGCAAGTGAATGGATTAGATAGAGGGGGTGGGGTGGGATAGAGGGGTGCTCTCCCTTTCTCACTTTTTTTTTTTTCCTTTCCTTTTCCAGAATTGACGCTAACGTTGAAGACACTCATCTCAATGTGGATGCTGCTCATGCTGAGATTCTCAAGTATTTCCAGTCAGTGTCTTCGAACCGCTGGCTGCTGATTAAAATCTTCCTCATTCTCATCATTTTCTTCATCGTCTTTGTTGTCTTCATGGCCTGAGAAGCCTGAAGTCAGGGAAGGAGGACTGGAAGACAAAGGACTAGAAGGGCGGTGTTTTTCCAATTTCATCATCACGGTTTCGGACTGTTTAGCGTCTAAGCATTACTGCCCTTTTTACCTCCTAATCTTCCACAGAAACGGACATCTTCAACCACCAAGGTTTTACAGAACAGTCATTTCATGTATTGTGACCTGCTTGTACTGGGAGATGTATAGATGGTATTTTCTGACTATGTGTTCATTGCGTCAATTTGTGTACGTACTTCCAGTTTAATCGCAGGTCTTGCTTTTGTGGTAGATGAAGAGGGATGATACCCCTGACCAGAAGGTGTCTGAGGTGTTTCTCATATATGCCTAATTAGCTTTCCTCTGCCAAACTGCATTTCTGCTCACGCTGCATCGTGTCTGGTGGGGTTATGTGCTACAGTGTGTAACCAATTCACCTCACGAAATGGTCCGGTTCTGCCTCTATATTTTGATCTTAAATAGATACTTTTTTATATTATTTTATTTTAATGATTAAAGTAATTTACTGGAACTGTTTTATTTGCGTCTTTTAATAATTCTTTTTTTAATGGTCAGTGAATACTGCATTTCTCAGCAGAAGTAGTGAAATTGAGGGAAACAGCTGTAAACATACACATATTGTTGTGTCATTGTATTTAAAGGGCATTGGTGAGTTGTATAATTTCTCTGATGTCACTCAAGGGAACATCGTATAATTTGTGAATTGCAGACTAGACAGAGATACACCTTACAAGGGAGCACAGAGATGGGTTATATATAACTATAAGTGGTGAAACCAATTAAAGATTTTAAATCTTCCCAACAGTGACTCTGAAACGTGCAAATAATAATTATTAAAAAGTGATTATTTAATTTGATTAGGGAAAATACAGATGGAGAACAATATTGGGATTGCTGCCCAGAGAACAAGAGGAGAAGAATCTCTTTCACTTTAGACATATTCTCATTGTTTCACAGCGACGAGGACCGTCCACAATAAACCAGTTAAATCAATATTTGATATGGGGTTTTTGTTACATTAACAAAATTGCTTGAACAGTGGTTTGTACTGATATGTGTACACAGTACTGTACATGCCAATCATTGTTTTATTGACAGTTACGCAAAATATACTGTAAAGTAGATAAACATTAGCCATTAAATTAGATGTAATCTTTTTTTCCAATTAAAACTATCTAAATGAGATCTTGAAGTGTTTTGTTACAGTGGTGGTGTGTAGCATTGATCCATTGCCCGTCAGGCCTGGATGAAATGGAAAAAAAGGAATAAAATGAATCCAGTTTGGTTATATATGATAGTCATTGTGCCACCAAATCCATCATCTCTTGACTTGCCTTCATCAGGACATTGGTGTTTGACCATGATCACTGTTTCTATGTCTGCGTGTTAGATCAAGTGAAATATTCTGAGATCCTAGACCAGGGGTTGGCAACCTGCGGCTCCTTCACTAGATTTTTATCCGTTGTGTTTTTTTATTATTATTTATTTGTAGATAATCGTAACATTAAAATTCAATGTGTTTACTTTTTTGCGCAAAATATGCACCATATATTTATCAAGCTTTTCGAAGCAAGGTAGGCTAAACCATTGGTCACGTCATCGACTTGTACACTCATATTCATGCTAGTAATAAAACGGCATAAAAATGCCGTTGTCTTACCCATCTGCAATCTTTGTGAACCCCAGGAATTTTACAAGCAACACACTGGCCTAGTTTTTAATACATGGCATAAAAGAAAAAATAATAGATGGAGTGTTATCTACATTTTACATTTACAAAAAAATGTGCGGCTCCTGATGCTTTCTCTTCTGTGGATAAGTTTCATCTGCGAGCTGCTGCTCTATAAGACATGTTGGTCTTCCCGAAGTTCTTTTTCAGGCCTGGTGCGGGACACTTGTCAGCCACGTCAGAATGGGGTAGAATCGGTGTAGTCTGCCTTCTCTTCCACAGAACTGATCTCGGGCATGCTCATCACTCTTCTCTGCGTCCTCATGGCCCCTTCCTCCTCCCACTGAACACGCAAGTTCCTTTCGTCCACGTGCAGCCCTCGCCCACCCACACCCTTCATCTCTCTGCACCAGGGCGGGAGAGCTTGCACCCTGGGGCGGTGGCCTATGAGGGACATGCTCTTGCTGCGCCGCAGGCTCCAGCGGCCGGTCCGCGTCCTCAGGGATGCGTCCTCGTCGTCCAGGCACTCGCACAGCACAGAGCGGAAGATGCGTGACACCTCGCTGAGCTCTGGCTCGAACTCCGTCACCAGTCTCCTGACTCTGAGCAGAGACATTGTGAAGAGATCTACGTTAGGACTCTCAGACCTGTGTGATACACCTTCCTACTATGAGATGTGTCTCAGGGACCTTAAATTCCAGAACTGGAAGGCAGAAGTCCTGCACATCTAACTTTCCGTGCTTACTGATAACGGATTCAACTAATGAGGACTAATAAGAACCTTGACTAAAAGCTCTGATCACTTCTGTTCCTATTTCTAGTCCATTCTTGTTGCAAAAGGACAGTAATACAACACGGCTGTTTTACACATGTATTTCAAATATACTGAAATAAAATATATTAAATCCTTCCATCACAATATATTTATTTAGTGTTTGGCCATCGCTACTTTGTGCCCAACCCTCACACTCAGCCCAGGCTCAGGCGACCCACCTCAGGATGACGGGGCCACACATGGACGGGCGGATCTTGGAGCAGAGGTCCTGCAGCTCCAGCACTTCTCTGGGCGGGAGTTCGAAGGAGGATCTCCGCCTGTTGACCAGCCAGCTGTAGTCCACGCAGGAGGCGCGCCTGCGCAGCTCGCTCGCTCTCTCCAGACGCTGACGCTCCGTGTACTTCAGCAGGGCGCTGAGCTCCAGCATCAGCGTGTTCTGCACCAGCTCCTCCGGGGAGCGCTGTCCGGGAAGCAGAGGCTCCGCCGAGAACACGGAGGACCAGGGAAACATCTTCAAGAAGACAGAAGAGCAATACAGATATGTTTCAATGCGTAAAACAGCCTACAAATATAATATAGATAAAAACTTTTCACACAGCAGGCCTTTAAACCTTCAAATGCTAGTTTTGTGTGTAATGCACAGGAATTAGCCACTGTAATGTAAAAAGTCAGAACTGAGTATAAATACACTACCATCCCATAATCGCTCAGCTTTTTTATCCAGGACAGGGTGCCACACACACACAAATGGACAATTCAGAGTTGCCAATCCACCTAGCAGGAGAAAACCGGAGTACCTGGAGGAAACCCACACCGACAGGACTAACAATCAGTAGTTACAGGGACAGTCCCCCCCTGGAGACACTCAGGCTTAAGTGTCTTGCTCAGGAACACAATGGTAGTAAGTGGGATTTGAACCTGGGTCTTCTGGTTCATAGGAGAGTGTGTTACGCACTAGGCTACAACCATTTTCCAAAATTTACACGCACAAGGTCTGAGCTGGGATTCGATCTCACAACCTTGGAGGTGTGAGGCCACATCACTAACTGCTGCACCAGTGAAAGGGATTGTTACATGGAATAATGTAAAAGACATTATTCCACACATTAGCCTAGGAATAATTCCTACCTGGCAGCGTGTCCAGATCCGTGTGGCGCGGAGATGAGGGCCTCGGTGGAGTCGGTGTGATGTAGGTAGTGGGGTGGTGCTGCATCCAGAATATCTGACTGTGAGGGGTCAGGGAGGGAGGGGTCAGGGAGGTGGATTATCCCCCATCAATATCCTGCTCAGCTCTGATTACACTCAACATCTCACAAAACCCTCATTTCCACACAAATCATTTCAATCCACAACATTACTGACGAAAGGTTGCCGATAATTCATATCAGTTAAATTATATTATTTTGTCAAAACTCATTGTACTGCTTCTAAATGTGAACTAATTTGCTAAATTGCAGGATGTATATGAAATTGTAAGATATTCAATCAAACGCTGCTTAATTCCCGCCAATATTCTCCAATATTCATCCGGTGTTGTTTGTTTCCAGCGTTAAAGAACTCAGGCCACAAGGTAAAGCCTGCGCAAGCAGCTTACCATCAGATTGCATAACACAAGATTATATTACCGAGGACCCTTCTAGACAAGTGTAAGAAAGTTCTCGCCACCTCCTGCAAACTCTTCTTCAATTATCCATGAACTCAGAGCCTTTAACAAGTTTACTCGCTGAAAAGTTCTCCATGGATCATCATTTCCAATTGGAACTGCCCTTAACTCCTTTTGACGTCTTTGCTCTGCTCTCCTTCTCCTGCTAACCCCTTTTAAAAGCTCATGAAAGGGGGTCGGATTAGATTAATGTGTAATGGAAGAGCATTGCTTTGCGTATTGATCAGGAGCTTCTCTGTACGTGTTGTTGTCTTAGTTTTAGCCTAAGCCTGTATGGAAAAACAACTCCTGTAGGTGTTCCAGCCGAGTGACACAAAGATCACGGTGTACGTGATCATTTCTTCATTACTGCTGGTATTTCAGGGACAGGAACTGTAATGGCATGTAGACGTTTAGGAAAACATATTTCACTTACTACAACCTGGGACACAAAATATTTGGTGAGTGACAACCTATAAGCAAATATTTCAACCATTTCCATCCATTTTTCTGAAGGTCCTTGAAGGTCCTTCCACTGTGGACGCCATCACGTCTCACCCCACTAACTGAAGGACTCAGCAGCTTTGATATTCCACATAAAGGGTCAAGAGAAAGTGTACAGTCCTGTTACGTAAGGAGAGGGATAAGTCTCACGACACCAGGCTTAGTCTCACCTGAAAAAGGTCTCCTATAGAGAGGCAAATTTTCAGAGATGAGGGTGGACTCACGCCTGAGATCCCCTGGATCTCGGACTACCTGACAGGGGGTCCACAGTGCACGTTTAGGAGGGGGGAAACAACTGATGAAAAAAGGAAAAGAATGGGAGGTGTGGTGTTATGTCAATGAAATGTGTTCCCAATTCCTTGCCAGATAAACAGATTGGAAGTGAGTCAGCAGAAGCGGGATTAAAAGATATATTGAAGGATGCATTTAAAAGGCACTAGCATGCCTTGGTGCGTAATTGAAATATCATAAGTGTGTGAGTATAGTTGGGTGCTGACGGTAAAGCAGAAGTGTATGAAGGATGAATACATGCAATACATGCAGAATTAATGTGCTGATTTTATAAATTTAGTCTGTAGCACAGCCAGGCTTTAAATTACACGATGTTAATTCCTACCACAATACCTCAAGAGGTGCACATGCACATGTAACAACAGACCAGCCATAACATTATTACCACTGAGGTAATGGCATGAACACCATTATTTCATTACAGAGGTGCTTGGCAGTGCTTTGGATATATTAGGCAACAAATGAATATTTTGCCTTTGGATGCAGTTGTAAGCTGAGAAAAATGGGTAAACAAAAGCATTTGAGCAACTTTGCCAAAATCCAAACTGGAAAGACTAGAAGGCTGGGTCACCGGATCCCCAAAACTCAATACTGCTGGTCTGCAGTTCACGGTCAGGAAACTGAGCAGTTTGGTGACTGGGACATGTGTGGCCATGTGTGCATGTGGAGAGATCAGTCTGACTGTAACTCAAGTTCATTCTGTTTTTTATCAGTCTATTTATCATAGTTTTTTATGCTGAATAGCTGAATTTTGGTTGTAGATCCATGCTGACCCAAAATGCCTTCAATGGCACGTGAGCATCAGAACTGCAAACAGAGCAATGGAAGAAGCTGCATGTTAGTGGACTAAATGTGATGCTATTGGCAGTGTTGCACCACCTTGCAATTTACAGTACCACAATACCAAAAAAATCACAATCAGACACAATCCATACCTTGATCAGGGCTGTTTCTATAGCAAAAGGGGTACCCACTCAAAAGAACGTTATTGTCAGTAAATAACAGTAGGGCGATGCCCAACAACTCGATTCAGTGTTTTACTTGGCTTTTTAGGCAAGGTACACAGTGACAGAGTCACCTTTTACAATGCAAGACCAGACACTGACCAGAGGACGTGTGAGGTATAAATGGACGTGTGCTGAGGGGGTGAACAGAGTGGGCGTGGTTTGTCTCCTGGCTAATACTTATGTGACGGTGTTCGGGTGTGAGTGTGTGTTGGACGTGCAGGAGCAGGGGCGGTGCAGGGCGTCACAAGACATCACGTGACACCTCCACAGATTCCTCCTGACCCATCAGCATTCAAAGTTGAAACAGTTTATAACCAGTGGTAATACAGGGTAAATACAGAGTAAAATGCAGAAAACAATCCCCGAGATATATATACAATATTATATACTTACTTATAATACACACACACACACACACATATATATATAATACATATAAAATATTACAATATATAATATTCTATACTGTTAATCAGTCAAGATGAAGGTGGAAGAAAAGAAGTTATTAAGGGGAATGTTCTGGCAGAAAACCTTGAAATGGTCTCTCCTGGGTAATAGTTGTGCTCTTAATTTGTGTTTTAATGGCTCGCCAGTCCTGATCTAAATGGGACTGCTGACATTCTCTAACTAAGCAATTTCCTGACCCAGAACTCCATGCATCATCAAAAATAGCTGAATGGGGCTTAATTGTTAGACCACTTCATCTTCCCTTACATTAAAACCCAACCGGCCCCATGTTTCTAAATGTAATCGCTCGTAAGTCCACCCGTTGGTTCAGTCATCTTTGAAGGTCCAGTCAGGTGTAGATGGACGCTCCTAGCCCTGGCTGTGCATCCTGACGGCGAACATGAGCACGTATGTCTCCCCCTTGCACCTTCTCTTTCGCGCTTTCCCGCTCTCTGCGGCTGTGTTTATCTCCATGGGCTTGGATGAGATGTGAGCGATGCCAGGCACAGCATGAGCCAAGGAAAAAAGAGGAAACCTAGAAGAGCACCATTGCACCTCAGCAACCTGGACGATCAGCCAAAAGTAAGATTCCCAATTTTCTGCTCTTTTTAGGAAGCACTGAAAACCGTTATCGAAATGTATATATCAGAGTGGTCATATTTAATATATGACCACTTAGCTTACAACACCAGACACAGTCATTGAGACCTGAAAGCAGGATTTTGGAATTTTTTGGAATTGTGAAGCTATTTGGATTCAACTACAGAATTTGGATAACTTTAAGACAGACAATTACATATATATACACACACACACATGTATATATGTATGTATGTGTGTGTGTATGTGTGTGTGTGTGTGTGTGTGTCTCTCTCTATATATATATATATAAAATTATGTTGACCTGTATGTGTTGATGCAAATAATTAAATACACACAGACATTTACATAATCAGAACAATTTTAAAATTCTGTTTTTACAATAAAACAAGTCCAGATAAATAAGATGCAGCTTAATATAATTACATTAAACATAATTACAGAATCTTCCAGAGAATGAGACCCTCTCTCTAAAGCAAAACAAATATAATGTATCAAAAATGTAATATTGCTGTTATATAGAATTTTTACAAATGGGTGAAATGCAGTTTAACGGGTCCTGTGTGGTTTTCCATCTGTAATGTATATTATATAATATAGCATACCACTGTACCTGTTTAATAAAATAAACAATTTTCAGATTTCCTTGCGATCTGTAAACTGGTGAAGGGACACAACACACAGCTTAAGTGTCAAAATAGATGAAACATTATACTCTATCACAGGGTTGGACAGAACAGCATTTTAAAAGAAACGGAAAAAAGGGAGGTGTTACAGCATAGTGAATTTCAATGCAGCTGCAGTGGGGCACAGAGAAAATGAAGAAAATTTTGTGTTCATTAACATTAATGTGTTAATATTCTTAATTTAATGACTTTTAGATATTGTTCATCTTGCACTGAGGAGATAAATAAATAAACTATCCTTTAGCAGTTTTAACCACAACCTGCCCTGCCTGGCTTCCAACACCAACCACAGTCAGGGATCCCAAGATCCCTGAAAGCAAGATTTAGGAAAAATAACAACAGAATTGTGGAGCCATGTGGATTCAGCTACAGAACAAAAAGATGAATAGGGAGATATTAAGTCACAATAAATAATCTATGTAATCAATTTAGAAAAATGTGACAAGCCTTTGAAAAAACATAAATGAATTAACATTTTTGGACAGAAGAATCACTACCCATTAGTTCATAATTTCCCTAAGAAACACATTGCTATTTATCTCCTGGTCATGCCGGTACCATGGCCTCGATTTACTGCTGGACCCTCAGACTTGCATTTCATAGCCGTTGGACATCATTCAGAATCCAGGAGTTACGAGAGGCCGGCTCTCACACAGATTGCTTCAGATGCACAGTGGATGCAGATTTGCTGTGAAACAAATCATGCAGAATCAGGCAGGTGGATGTTACAGCTTCAGGGTGTAGATGAATATTATAAAACTGAGTTTGAATGGGAGAGGTGATTCGCTTCCTCCAGCCCCGCATTTATAACCTTCAGCGGCGATGGCACACCGCCCAGTGTACACAGGAGAGAGGTGCATCAGTTAATTACTCTGCTAAAGGAAATGGATGAAACACTTTACACTTTTTCCAATGTGCTTCACATTTCATCCAGATTTGATTTCATCTGGTGAGTCATTCTTTCTTTCACTCACTTTCTTCTTGAATCCTAAAGCTCTAACTCTTCTTCAATTTGATAAGAAAGTGTAAATGGACAGAAATGCCAGCAATGCCAGGAGACTGTGGATTGAAAGCAAAAGACTGGACCGGATCGAAATATTACTGCAGCTGAGCTCTTTACAAGTGACGTCTGTTGTTTAAATGTCTAGAGTGGCTCTAGCAGTGACAGAAGAAGCATGGGGTTACAGAGTACATGTTTACTATAAAACACTCTCAGTTCCCAAAAAGAAACAGGATGCAATGCTGAGACACCATGTTTTCTCAGGCATTTGGCAGACGGCCTTATCCAGAGCGACTATCCAGAACGTTCTTCCATGTTACTATCAATGAAGTGATCAATTCTGGTTCACTAGGACCCCCAACTATGAATACAATCTTATTATTCACTATGTTGTAGATTCTATACATAAGTCAGACAATAAGAAGGTTACAAGTTAATCTAAATATTCTTTAAAGAGGAAGATCTTGAGCTGCCGTTTGAAAGTACTCAGTGACTGAGCTGTTCTGACCTCAAGGGGAAGATCATTCCACCACTAAGGGTCCAAGACGGAGAAGAGTCTAGATGGAGGGACCAGGCGAGCAGCAGACTGGAGGCTCTGAGTACACGAGGTGCAGTGTGAGGTATAATGAGGGCTGTGAGGTAGGATGGGGATACTCCATGTTTGGCTTTGTAGGCCAGCATCAGTATTTAAGTATTTAGTTTTAGTTTTAGTTAGTATAGTTTAGTTTAATGTGTATATATTAAACTATGGGGGGGTCTGTGTGAAACATTATTTCAATACAAGGTATTCTGTGTATGCTGTTGTACTGACAATAAACCAATCTTGAAGTTCCTGCAATCTCTTAATTTTTATGTCTGTTTAAGATTATGATAAATATTTAGATACAATAATTACACACAGGAACAGGAAAGGGCTGGTTTGGGTAGTTAATTCCTCTTCTCCAAGATACACATGACTGGTGAACCAGTGCTTTCTTGTTTTGTATCTATTTCATTTTGCAGATGCAGAAATCATGCTTTAATGCCTTAATTGAATCAGTCACATCTTCAGACATGTTTGCATTTCACAGACTGAATGTTTCATTGTTAACACTAATTTCTATGCACAATATTCTGTAAACAATTGTAACCTGTCAAATGTACAGTGCATTACAGTATCGTCAACGTGTTTTCATCATTGTGTCATCAAGTTTCTGGCAATTTCTGCAAAGTCAATAGAACCGACTACCTGTATTAGACTGACATACCAAGCAGAATGAATTAAAGCGGAGGGAGGCTAAGTGAGGCAGCGTTGAGAAAAGCAGCAGGGAAAAGATGCAAGAGTAGTAATGGTTTTCATTAACGGCCCGGTTCTGCAGGCACAGCAGTGTATAGTAATATTGCGATATGAATAATGTATTTTTATTGATGCAGTGTTAACATGTTACAGTCTGCACCATCTACCATGTTGATGATGACAGGCACATCTTCTGACACTTTTAAGATTAAAGCTCAGTACTGGGGAAGAGGATCTTTTATGTGCTATGTGTTATAAATGAGCATGCTTGTTGATTTGTTCAATATTTCCTGGATAAATACAATACGCCTTAGAAAGTGAGCCCACATGTATGTGTATGTATAGATGTGAAATTGATTGTTTTTGTGATCGACTGCAGCACAGCACACGGTGAAACAATGAAATGTGTCCTCTGTATTTAACCATCACCCTTAGTGACAGTGTGTGGGGACGGTACCTTGATCAAGGGGACCTCAGTGGCACCTTGGCGATTTGAGTCCATATTTGAATCCATATCTCTTTGGTTATGAGTTCCTACTGTAGTCGCTAGGCCACCACTGCCCCACATATGAACGTGTGTATGTGTGTGTAGAGTGGTGCTGATTTTGTAAGTAAAAAAAAAAAACAGAAAATTGCATTTGAAAACAGTTATAATGTGACTTTAGTGGTCTCTGGTCACACACAGCTTGTGCTTACACCCCTGATGAAGGAGTGCTGATGCTGGTGGAGAAGGGCTGATCCAGACTCATCATAGGGCAGGCTGGACCAGTAGAGGGCAGAGCGGTTGACCAGTACGTAGCATGAGAGGTTTCCCCTTTTCCTGTGTGTTCCCTAAACTGGGCAGTGCCATGAGTGTGTGTTGTGCCAAACAGGATCAAGTGCTGCTGCAGAGGATTCCCCAGAGGATTATCTGCCAGTGAACTGGGACATTTGCATCGACCCGAGAGAGGCGTAGGACTTGTGGCGGATAGCAAGGGGGCAGCGGAGTATAATGTTCCCACCTTCATGTTTGATGGTGGGGATGATATTCTTGCAGTTGATGTCAGTGAGCTCGATTTTGGTCTCATTTGACCCCAAAACTTTCCAGTCCTTCCTTCAACAGTTTAGATGTTAAGTGGTAAACTGTACATGTGCTTTCTTAAAAAAGGGGGACCTTGCGGGCTGCAGGATTTCAGTCCTTCGTGGTGTTGTGTGTTACCAACAGTTTTCTTAGTGAAAAAGGAAGTCCAATTTGTCGTGATATCTGTGCTCATTATCATTTTCATTAAAACTTTGCGATGTGAGATCTTGCGTGGAGCTTGAGACTGAGGGAGATTGGCAGTTATTTTATGGTTCTTCCATTTGCAAATAATCCCTCCAAATGTCATCACCTTCTCACTCAGATGCCTGGCGATGGTCTTGTAGCCCATTCCAGCCTTGTGTAGGTCCACCATCTTGTCCCTGACATCCTTGGAATGCTCTTTGGTCTTCGCCATAGTGCAGAGTTTGGAATCTGGATAGATTGATTGCTTCTATGGACGGGTGTAACGAGGTTAGAAGCTCCCAATGTCAGCTCCTGACCTGATAAAATACAACTGGGAGACAGAAATCTTGCGGATTGATAGGGGTTCAAATACTTATTTCAGTCATGAAAATGTTAATTAATCAATAACTTTTTTAACAATGCATTGTTTTGGATTTTTTTATTGTTTAGTCTCTCGCTTTTCAAATAAACATTGAAATTATAGAATGATCATTTCTTTGTAAGTGGGCAAACATACAAAATCAGCAGAGGTTTATATGATTATTTCCTCCACTGTAAATGTATGTATGTGTTTAATAAATTTTTTTTTGTATGTCTGCACATTTCATTTAGCCTTTATGGCACATTTACAATATTATTGTACCCTTGGGTGACAAAATATTATGTAAAATATTAAAATGTGTTAATATTTGAAAAATAAAGTTTATTAAAAATAAACATATACATAATATAAACTAGCACACACTGTTTGGCATCCAGCACAGTCCCAGCACGTCATCAGAAAACCACACAGAACTGTAAACACGTGCTTAAATTCCTATGAATAGGCGTCCGATAATCACTGTGGAATTTTTCAGGCAGGGAGGGGGGTTTTCGGTAATGAGTACTGATTCGGTCTCAAGGGGCGAGCCTGTGAGGTCGGTGCCTTTCACCAAACCCTCCCAAGAGCGACTGCATCCCTGCAGAAGCCTCAGCGCAGCACAGCTGCCACTCAGCTCTGTGGAGAGGCGGGGCTTGGCGGGTGGGGGAGTGGCCCCTGGGCGCGTTAACTTCAGCCTGACCCATGTGAAGCTGTTGAGAAGAAAGAGCTCTGATCCTTGCTGACTGAAAGACAGGCCGACTGAGCGTGGGGCGGGTCATGAAAGGGACAGCGAGAGGGAGGGCGGCTCAGAGAGAGCAGCTACAGAATCTCAGTCTACCAGAAATGCATTATTGCTACTTTATATGCAGGTTTATGTACTACAAATACCAACAAAATCAATGTGAGCAGTAATTATCTTGCTACTGGGGACGCTGGAGAGCACTGTTAACCTGGACAGATGCATTCCTGCATCCTGATGGCAGTAATCTGCTCTCTGAATGTTGCGTGGGGACGTCTGAAAGAAAACAGAGAGCCAGTCAGGCCCGGGCAGAGTCAGCAGTAGGGAAATTAGCAACAAGGCTTTTCCAGCTCTAAATATCTGCATCGACCCCGCCCTGCCTCTCGTTCTCACTCAGTTGACCACCCTCTTCATCCCGCGTAATTATCACTCACACACATGCATGCACATAGATGGAGAGCCCAGCCCGCTTGATGAACGATCTATTAATTTTATGCCCATACAATGGCAGCCAATCCCTCCTCAGAAAAACCCACACCCACGCTCACTCACACTGTGTAGGGCGGACACACACCACACACACATTCGCTCCAAGACTGCGCTCTGCTCGGAGCTGTGGGGACGACAGCAGTTAGCAGTGGAGGTAGGAAACAGAGACTCTTCCTTCTGATTTACTGAGGGGTTTGTAGGAACTGAGTAATGATGAAACCTTGCATCTCATTGCCGTGTGTAATTTAGACCATTCACTTTCAGATTTTTTGGAAAGATGTGCTTGAACAATGGGGTCCAGTGCAGGTTATTACTACTATTTCCACATGAGTCCAATTTTACATAGCAAAATCACACTGGCTTTTTATGCTGAAATGTACAATTATAAATCATTTTATCTGGGAGAGTTTTTGTTGTTGCCATGGTTGTAATGTTGCTGTCTCAGAGTCGGCAGGTCGTCTTGATCTGAAGTCTGTTCGAACAGCCTCACTCTGGCACGTTCCCTCTAAAACATACGAACCCAGTCCTCGCATTAACAGAGCATGTAGCATGGCATCTAAATCAAGCAGCAACCGCATTGCAACTTCTAGAGTTACACACACACACACACACACACACAAGCGTAGAGAATGCACACACTCGTCCGCGATAAATCAGCCGCCGCTGCCACATTGAAGATTCTGTTCAAATTTCGTACTCCAGGAGAGTAGGATGGAAAATGATGCGTTTGGTCCGAAATACATCCTAGTAAATGTAGTTCAACATTCTTACTGTTAATTACGGAATACATCCCATTATTTCTGAAGAACAGCCAGTATTCTGACCTGTAGGACGCTGTAACTTCTAACAAAATATTTAACGTACCAATCCATTGTCACGATTTAGTTTTCCCTTTATGGCCTTTGGTAATTTGTGTTTCCGCAGCTTTTAGTCATTACTTTCAACCAGATTACGTTCTAAATTCATGTGGACACCACCCTGGACTGAGGGGATGTGTTGTTCCCGTGGCGACGATCAGCATCTGCCTCTCTTTTGACGTGGCAATCTGTCATCAGTCCACTATGTAACACGCAACATGTCTTTTCAGATCTGCAAAATTCATAAATGTTGCAGACGTTCTTTTGTTCTTGCAAGATGCCATTGATTGAGCGGTTATGCCATGTCAGCGTTAGGGTTTAGGACTTATTGTGCCACTGCATGTAACAGGTCCAGCATTCCCTTTCTCCAGTGTCTCTCCCATCAGACTGTGAAGGGGAGGGCGTGCCTCACAACTACGGGTCCAGTGATTCCATCCTCAGGAAGAAAGGCAGGAAGAAAGGCAGGAGCGCAAAGGAGGAGGAGAAGGACAAAGAGACGTGAGGTGTCCCCAGGACAGCTCTTCCATCAGATATTCAGCGGCTGGAATTTGTGTGTAGTTGCTGTGGTAAATGTGGCTGTGGTTAAGGTCCAGTTTTGCCCGTTTGTTCTTCTAGCTGTGGAATAGAGAGGAGCAGCACTGCCGGCGGTGGGGGCAGGAAGCGAGTGGATCTGGGGCTGAGCGCTGGCACCACCATGCGATGCTCCACCCTCCTGGTCATCCTCACAGGGGTGCTGCTTTATTTGGTGCTGGGGGCTCTGGTCTTCCATACACTAGAGACACAGAATGAGGAGAACAACCATCTTGTGCATGTCAACGCCAGCCGACAGTTCCTGCTGCGCTACGCCTGCATCAACGAAACCGAGCTGGATGATCTGTTAAAGGTAACAGTGTTCAGCCTAATCATGTGGCATGGACGGAACTTGGACATCCGTCCAATGTTTAGCAGCAAACTGACAAAGGACAAGATGATCGGATTCCAATACCACTAATTCCAGAGCTTTGTAAATGCAGTTGCTGAGCCAAGGTTGTCAATACAGCCGTTATTGCAATTTGGCTCACGGTAACACTTGTTACTTGACTCAATACTTCTGTGCCGGTATCAAATAATCAGCATTTCATGTGCACCAATCAATATATTTCCCTTTACGTTTATTAGGCCACAATTGCCGTTTGTTCCTTTGCAGACCATGGCTGCATCTGAGGGCAACTTCTCCAGCAGCTGGGACCTGGCCAGCGCTTTCTTCTTCTCAGGCACCATCATCACCACCATCGGTGTGTCTCCAGCTGGGTGTTCATAGCATTCTGTTTCTTTACACTCACAGTGCCTGTCTTCACCCCTTCCCTTTATAGGCTATGGGAACATCTCCCCCCAGACAGAGTGGGGGAAAGTCTTCTGCATCTTCTACGCACTGGTGGGAATCCCCATGTTTGGATTTCTGCTGGCCGGAGTTGGGGACCATTTAGGAACTGTCCTGAGGAAGGCTATTGGAAAAATTGAGGATCTGTTCCTGGTTAGAACCCTCTCAGATTGCCCTGATTGTTTGAAGTCCCTGATCTTTTTATTTACTTCATTAGTTTCGAATAATTCACTTATTATTCATCATTATTCAAAGGTAACTGCTGCTCTGAACCGCTAATCAATCCTTGGCTTATTTTCCCAGAAATGGAAGGTGAGTGCCACCATCGTGCGCGTCATCTCAGCCTTGCTGTCCATCCTGCTGGGCCTGGTGCTCTTTGTAGCCCTGCCTATAGCTGTGTTTCAGAGAGTGGAGAACTGGTCTCTGATAGAGTCGGCCTACTTCGTGGTCATCACCCTCACAACTGTGGGTTTCGGAGACTACGTGCCAGGTAAACGTGTCCCTCACCACAACAGCGTGATCAGCCGTAACATTTTTTATCTGGATTTTTAATGCTGCGACTGAACAGTCACTTCATGAACATGATTTATTGGTAGATGGAAATACCAGTGAGAGTTAGAATCTCAGTGACTTTTACTTAAGGAAAAAACTGCAATGCTAGGTCTTTTTGGGCTGTTCCCAGCATGCAGTGGTTAGTACACAACACAAATTGTCCAAGGAAGGACAATCAGTGAACTGTGGACAGGACCATTGGTGATAGAAAGCACACCCATTGAGGCACCACCTCAACACTTGCAAAATCCTAAAGGATCTGTTGCTGACGTTGCATTGAGGAATGGCTCACCGGAATATGTGTTTTACTATGTCTACTTAAAAGAAAAAGTTGGTTTTCTGCATTAAGGTAATCTTTGTCCATATATTAAGAAAACATATTTCCTGAAGACTAAAACAAACATTGGTAATAACTGACTGCACAATTAATTTCGATGTTGAATAATTTATATGCTTGCTGCTAGGAATTCTGAATTATTAATACTTGGGATTATAACTCCCTCTAGTGGCTGGAGATCAAAACACCTCATTTCCTGAAAGTAGACATGCACACTCATCTTCTCCATGTTGCTTTAAGGTGATGGAGGGGATGCAGGTAGTGAATACTGGTACAAGCCCCTGGTGTGGTTCTGGATTCTGCTCGGCCTGGCCTACTTTGCCTCCATCCTCACCATGATTGGAAACTGGATACGGGTTTTGTCCAAGAAAACCCGTGCTGAGGTGAAAGTAGACTTGCAAATATGTAGCGAATAACTGCAAAATGAAAATGAACTCAGATCCAGTGGCACATTACTTCGTTTAATTAAAAAATGTTCGTGCATTTAGTGTGTGCTGGTTTTGATGCCTGCAAGTGACACATTGTTTGCAATAATAAGTACTCTTGACCTGTGACAACCCTAAAACATGATGCTGAACTAGCTTTCAAGCAGAAATGGACCTTTAGCCATCATTAAGCAGCAATGTGGACAACCACACCCTCCCATAATAGATGCGTATTACAATCTAACATGATTGGTGCTGATTTTTGATTGGTTTTCACATACTTTTTTTGGTTTTAAGAAGCTATGTTTGTTTTGTGAGCATTTATGAACTATACTATATTAGCATGAAACATTTTCTCTTCCTCCAGATGGAAGAGCTTAGAGCTCATGCCACCGACTGGACTCAAAATATACAGAATATGTCTATGGATGTCCGTATCCCTGGAAAGCTGGATGATCCATTCAAACGGCGCCATCGTAGACGTAAGCATGGCCATCACAGCCACAGCAACAGTGCATCTGCGACGGCAGGGGAGGGCAAAGTGATGCAGAATGGGCATGTGGCAGGCAGCCAATCAGAGACTGGATCGTCCTCCTACACTTCTTCCTCTAGTGAGACAGACTCGGGCTCCGAGGTCACCCAGACAGAACGAATCCCACAGGGACGTGGGGAAAAGGACACAGAGAAAGTGAACATTGTTATCCAGCCTCTAGATTATTTGGGGGAGAATTTGGCTTTCATTGATGATTCCTCTGATGCTGTCAGTGCGAAGGTTCATTTTGACCCCCTGCTTGACTCAACCCGACCCAACGCTGTCCCAACACGCAAGACCAGAAGCAGGCGTTCCCAGAGACGAAGCCACCAGAAGATCAGTCCAGACAAACCAAATTGGAAAAAAAACAACGGTGACATAAAATCTCCCACCAGCGCTGTCAAATAATTTAAATCATACGACTGCAAAATATAAGGGGAAAAAACGTTAATTCTGACCATGCTGATTTTGCCCTATCTGGCCCTACCACTACGTAACTTTAATTCAAACAGCTGACAAGAACCAAAGGATCTCTGGCTTCCTCAAATCCCTACAAGAGATGCTGCATTTGACATGAAATGTAATTTTTCCTCCTGCAGTTGCAGTCTTCTTGTACCAAAGACAATAATCTGTAATCCACCCTCTAAAGGTTGCGGTAGTGGATTACTGCCATTACTGATGCCTTATGCCCCACTTGGAACTAGGAGGGCTGTAATGTAATTGTGAGGATTAGAGTACGAAAGAATATCAAATTTGCATGTGTTTTTCAGGATGAAACACCTAGGTAGCGAATGCAATTTTATTTTTATTGATGAATAATTCTGTGGTCATAAAAGTGGTCACTTTAAACCCGTCTACTGGGCATACTTTGAATTGCACTGATGCCTATAATCTGCTGTCATGTGCCTTCAGGGGAATTTGACTCCCCTTGTGAATGTTCATAACTTGGGTAACAAAAGACATTATGTAGCCTCACTAGTTATTTATTATTTATGTGCAATTGTTATTATATTCAGATGGATGATTCTGCAAGGGGCCACATGGTGGCGCGTGCAAGTTCGAATCTCTCCCTGTGTTGGTTCTCCACTTTCCAGAATTGTCTGTAGCTGTGAGTGTGTTGGAGCTCTGACTCCAACGAAAGGGGTTCGTGGAACAATTTTTTATGTAAGCAAAGTATACATTGCAAGGTCACGGTCCACGAGACATCCTGTTACCTTTCTTTACGCTCTGATACTATACAACACTGCACCAACCCAACAAGTACAGAATTAAAATGGAAAGTGACATCAACATTCTGAGCCGTGGATTTTCCTTTACACCACAGTGCATTTAGTCAACATCAAGCACCTCAGGCTGGGTAGACAGCCACGGGAGCGACCTTGACATTTGTCCACAAAACAAGTTAATTCATGAGTGAAGATGATGTCCTGTCCAGAAATTCTCTGACTTCACATTCACAAGAACAGGATGTCCTCAGTCTGACCATCGGTAATTTGGGTCCAAATGAATTGTTGTTCCAAATTGGAATAAAAATCTTCAAGGATTTTCATGTTCACAAGAATGGGAAGGATGGATGGATGGATGAGCAACCCAAAAATATAATCATCATAGTGCAGAATGTTTTGAATAAAACTTATTTCATAGTAAGAATAATGTTGATTGAGCATAGATACCATAATGAATGTCTTTGAGGTTTATTCCACAATCATGAAAATGTTTCTTCTTAACATTTGCAATACTGACCATATTAAACAAACCCAAATATCCTGATAATTATCCAAATATTCCAAATATCCTGATCATTCTTGCTGGAATAACAATTTTATTAGATTTTATTTAGATGTTAATTGAATGCACTGAGTAATTAAATTAAAATGGGCAACTCTAGAAAAAACATTTCTTATAAATGTCTAACTTCACAGCATGCATTCATGTATTGTTTGTATTGTATTAGCCTCAAATTGTTATGCTGACATAATGAATAAATCAATATATAGTAATTAGATAATTATATTATGAAAAAACCTTTGAATTCCACAATATCGTCAAATTGATGTTGGACAGAGAACATGAAAGATAATGTATTGCTAGGTTTGGAAACGCCATTATGGAATGTCACAAAGCACAACCTCTTCTTATGAAGGCGGTGGAGTGAATGTGTCAACTGTAAATACACAAGCGTGTGTGTGCGTGTGCACAAGCGCAGCTGCTCAGTGTCACTGTCAGCTCAGGTTTTTGCTACAGGAGTGCCTCTGAAAGGTCCGACAGCAAAGTGAAGTGTGTGCAGTCCATATTCCATCCATGAATGAAGTGGGGTGTTTATAAAGAAAAGAAGGGGAGCAGACGCTAAAGGGAAACGAAACACTCGACGAGGCTCAACTTGATATAAAATGCATGTAACAGGCCCCTATCATTCAATGTGTTCTGTAAACAGTCAGTAGATGTCACTGAGAATCCTCATGAATGAAATATGTTGCATGATATGATACAATAAACCTATTCAGTGGCTGTATGTAAATATGGAGAATAGATTAGTCGTCTCTGCAAACTGCCGTTTTTTAGCTGACAGAGGCAATAAAATCTATTTTTGTATACAGCATAACGCTGTCCATTATGTGCTGAATGCTGACATTGACAGCTCTTCAAGGACAACCAAAGCTGCAGGGGTGTTTAGGCACATGGCTAACTCTGCTCTCTGGACAACTTAGCTCTTGTATTATAATGCATTAATAAATTGTTTTTGGACTTAAGTTCATTTTGTGTTCTCTAGCAGGACATTCTAAAGGAACGTGAGTGCACAGAAAGCTACAACAATTCAGGCTCGCTTCAATCAAAATGCAATTTAAATACTGCATCCAGGCCTGGTTATGCGCAGAAAGACAATCTAGTGTCTTTTTTTTTTTATGAAAAAAGAACCACTGACTGCTGCTTAGGAAGCGTCCTGCTGTTGCAGATGACTGGAAGGGTGCTCCTATTCTTACTACTGTGCTTTCAAGGACAAAAAAATTATTAGAAAACATCATAAAAATCCTATAATTAACTTAAGACCCAGACCTGGGTCCTTATACTAGTATAAAGTTATATTTATTACATATATACAAATGATACATGTTTATGCTGTGCAAAAACATATTATAATAGCATATTAGCAGCATTATTTTCCTTTGGACTCCCTGTGGTCCAGTGACAGAATAACTGTTGTGGCTGATTGCTTGCATTTCTGATAGCTTGTTAAACATTAATACAGCACTATGAGGCTAACCACAAATGCGTACTGCCCACCAAAGAGTTTCCTCTTAGTTCACATGCGGAGTGAAGGTCACGGGATATTTTTAAACCACCCTGACGAAGGGCGTGGAAGACGCACGTTTATAAGTCTGCGGCATGCGCCCAATACGCCGTAATAACCGACTACAACCGATGGCTCTGGTCCTTCACTCAGGATGTCCCAAGCCACTGCGTATGAGTGACCTTGCGCTAGAGGACACTCTCTGTGTCTACGTCATGAGCACTTGCTGGCACCGTACCTATACATCTTTCCTGTAGGCGATCCGCCAACAAAGGGCAGTGATGGATGGCCACGTGAGAACAATCTCGTATGAGATTGACTGTATTGGAATTGATTAGAAAGTAAGGTGTGGATGGAAATTATGTACAGCAACCATGTTAGGGTTAACGCGATAACTTCTATGACTTTCTTGATCTTGTTGCCATTTCCCCATTGCTTATTTGGACTTTTTGATGCCATCTAACTGTGTCCAACCCCCTTAATCTCTGTCTCCAAACAACATTTGAGTGTCCAAATGCATGTTCTGGTGGATGTCAGAAAAATACGTAGCACTTCATAGTAAATTCGGTGATCACAACTGACAGTCTGTGGTCTGCGATGAGGAACCTGCACATCATACTGGAGATCAGAGCGAGTAGAACATCGCCATGTGTGTGCCATCTAAAGAAGCCACCTCTGCAATGTCCTGGGTCAGTTCTGGGTCGGTATTTGGGGATTAGTGTTTGTATAGATGTCCACACCTGTCTCGAGGTCATGACCCCTGCCAGCATTCCTCCGCACCCATTTCGGCGACACAGCTTACCGCGGCAGGGGGGAAAGACCCGCTTCCTTCATGCCGAGGCTGATTGTAAGCAGAATTACAGAGTAAAAACACTACATGTGACACGGATCCGCGGGAGAGTGCAGCACTGCGGCTTCATGCGGATTCGGGGGTGACCTTGAATTCAAGGTCGTTGGTGAGGACTCAATGACACGGAGCGCGCCGACTCGCCCCGCCCCCCGACGAGGCGCGCATCCGTCTTGTTTTATGGCCGCAGTAAAAACCGGCCACTTCTGAGCGCGTATTGCAGATCCGTTCCTGCGCGCCGCATTTTATCACTCGTGCCCCTGCCAAGGAAGCATTCTCCCGGCCGCGTGGTCCCCGACCAGAAACCCCGGCGGAGAACGCGATCCTTCCCGTTACAGCAGCTCACGGGACGCGCCGCGCCGCTTTTCCTCCGCCGCCGCCAGCAGCCGCGCTCCGGTTACTGCGGTGTTGCCAGGTCCGCTGAATGTACGCGGCTCTGGTTTCGCGTATCATGGTGGTGGGGATTGTATCCCAGTGTCTGTTTGCTCTTTGGTTCTCTTGGTCACGTGTGAAATATTTTTAGATAGACACTCGTTCCAGTTTAAATTGACAAATTTCACGTAAAACACATTTTTTGCGCTTTTCAATCCGCAGGAACGTAGTGTCGGCGCTCATTATTTACGTTGTGTAAGCACAAAGCATTTCATTGCACCACAACTGGCACGAACATTCAGGATTCCGCAGTTGTGCGTTTTCATGGTCGTGTGCCGGGTCGCTTATTTGGTAAATTGCCGGGAATGTGTCGCCACACCTGGCAACGCCGGTTTGCCCTCAGTTCCTGCTCCGCAGTCCCGGTGACCCCCACCCCGCTGGCTCCGTGCCGGGCGGCCTGGAGCAGGGAGTCGGGTCACTGTCACAAGACTGAACATTTTCCATGCCATCTAGAGCGCGGCCGCATTCCACCCGCACTGCGCGGCCATCTAGGATCAAAGCTGCGCGGGTGCGAAGTGTGTCGGGCATAAAACCAGTCCCGGCTCCCGCCCACACGCCACAGCAGTAAAAGCCGCGGAGCGCTTCCACGCGTTCCGACATACATTTATTCATTTCGGTCGTATCGGTGTTCCTCGCTCTGCTGTTGCGACGCTGACGCCGCCTGCGCGGGGACACCGGATTGGCGGCGGCGCGCGGACGTAACGGGGGGAGCAGGAGGAGGAGGAGGAGGAGGAGGAATATACGTAACGGGAAGAAGACGGGAACCTGGTGCTGGCGGCGACGGAGACCAGTCGACAGCGAGGCGGCGGGTCCGGTCAGGAACGCGCTGGTCGACCCGAATTGACGAAATCCCGCAGAGTCGCGCATCTTCTCGCGATACCGGCGACAGGGCCGCTGCAGGCCGGGCTGGTTGGGAATTAGGAGGAAGAAACCGGCGGCTGTTGTTAGCGCCCGTGGATTTACGGCTGGACCGATGCAGGTACGCTGTCTCTCGGTGTGTGTGTGTGTGTGTGTGTGTGAGAGAGAGAACTCGACAGCTGCTGAGCGCGACGTCGTGTCTGTCGTGCGTGAGTGAAACAGTCGGAAAACCGGGAACAGCGTAGCTGGACGCTCCTCTCCGCGTAAGGCGATTAAATAAGTTTTTGTGGAGTGGAACACATGAGTCCAGAACTGACCTTGGTGGGATTGCGCGTCTGCGCCGCTGCACGGTGTGTGTGTGTGAGAGAGAGAGAGTGCGTGTGTGTGTGAGTGAGTGTGTGTGTGTGTGTGTGTGTGTGTTTTTTTTTCCTCTCCTCATCTGCTCCACGAGACGTGTCGCATTTGCCAATAGATTCCGTAGTCGAGGGCTAAAAATAAACTTGCTGCTTCCATCATCCCAGCATTCGAGGCTTTCGCGACGTATCTCCTGACGTCATGACGGCCACGCTCACTCCGTCTTAAAAGTTTATTATTTAATGACTTGATAGCGGGTGATAACTAACTAATTAACACGTACTCGGCATTCGAAGACGCAGTATGTTCAGCTCATGGTGCTGGAATACACTGGAAGAAGATCTACACAACTGGAGGGGTTGTGCTGGGTCAGCAGCTCCATTCCAAAGTTTTGATGCACAATAATGAGTAGATTTCTGGGGAGGTGCAGGATCTTCATCCACATCTTCATCCACATGGCTATACGGTCAATAATGTATGAAGGTACTTGTCCATTTGGTGTCTTCTACATGATAAAAATAGTTTAAAGCCATAAAACCAGGGGATGGAAGCCAGTGAAGTGCATATATAATGACAGAACAGTGACGTGATTCTTCGGATTTTATTCCTTGTGTCCCATAGCCACCGTGATCAGGGAAGAACAGTCCCGTCCGCCTTGAGCAGCAGCCCTGGGAATCCCTGTTCTTAAGAACTTGTAATCCAGTTTACAATTAACCTTTAACCAGTCAAGGCTCACTGGGCAAGGTCACCTTCTGAGGTCTGGTCACTCACACACACACACACACACACACACACACAGGTGGCTAAAGCCTGGAGGCTAACACGCTTCTTGTCAGTGAAGTTTTTTTTTTTTAAAGAAGCCAGAAAATGAATCAGGCGACCACTGTCTTTTTTTTCAGTAATTCTGCATGTTCGCTTTGAAATCGATGCAGTTGTACAGATTATTGTCAGTATGTGATTGGGGATTTAAGCCGCTTTTAGATGACAAACACCTCTTAACCTCAAAGACTGCGAGGGGTGGAAAGCTGAAGGCCATTTTTCAAACAGTCCCCCGTGAAGACTTTTTGATTTTTGGATTGTTCTGCCTTGGAATTGGCCTCTTGATAATGACAATTTAACAGCGTTTCCAGATGACGTTCAAGATTAATTTTATTTACCAAAATAATTTTTTCCCTGAGAATGTGCCTCCCATGTGATCGAGATTGAAGTCAATGCCTTTGTCCTTCAAGCCCTCTGGTGACATTGACCTTTGGAATGTGTCACACAGAGTGGGGGAAGGGACTGTTGTGTGGGGCTGTGTGTGCATGCATGCATGCATGTGTGAGTGAGTGAGTGAGTGAGGGTTAGGCGCAGATAAGAACTGTTAAGGAGTCTGTGGATGATGAAAGGAGCCATTTCCCCTCGCTCAGCATTTTCTACCAAAACCATGTTTGGAGGCGGTCAGGGACTTCAAATGTCATATGTTGTGAAAGCTGTTGCATAGTTTACACGTACACACGTCATGCCAACCTTGTATATCAGGTTGAGTAGATTTCAACAATGACATTTCATGCAAAAAAATATGTGTGTATATATATAAAAAAAAATGGCCTCTTTGTGCATCTTTATGCTTGTTTGTTTGTTTTGTCTTTGTGCACATGGTGAAACTCAACACTTGGGCCCACAAAGATGTCATTTCGGGCAGTTAATGCAAGCAAAATGCAAGAAAAAGTTGTACAATTGTAATTTTCTGATTCAATACACTGTTGATACAGCCTTTATGTTTGATATTTAGTTCACTAATTGCAGTTTTAGGACTGGATGGCGGTAGGAGCCCTCACATGTCCTCCAGCCTCTCCAAGCTAAACCAAGCAGGAAAAAGGCCTTCCTAACACTGCTACATAGTTTCTCACCAATAATCACTTCACTAGGTTAGAGAACCGGGTTCTAGACAGTTTCATGTCTGGTGTGATGACATAGAATTATTTTTACAGTTCAGCTGCCCTCCAGTGGGTTCTCGTGGTGTGGAAGGAGAACTGTGCAGGCTGTGCATCCTCTTCTGAGGCATCATGTCACCATCATAGTGTTCCTCCCTGAAATAAGTAGGAAGAATCAAACAATGCAAATGTTCTTCTAAAATTGCAGTTAAATACAGATATTACATCTAGATCAATGTACTTTTTACACTTGTAAAGCCACAGCTGTCGTGTTGCTCAGATACAGCGTGTATCTCATAATCCATATTGCAAAACATCCCAGATAGCATCGCCTTCCATGTCAGAGCCTGAATCTCCACACACAAGAGAAATGCGGTGCGTTGCCTGGTTTTGGTGAGCTGCCCCCAGCACAGGACCGGAGGAGAGAGCTGTCAATCATGTGGCTCTCAGACACACATGGCAAAAATACGTAAACATTGCTAAATACATGTATGGACACAAAAAATCACCTAGACAATATTATAAATCAAAAATAACCTTTTTAGAGGCAGCCAAAATGACATCAGCAGGCGCACGTGTTGAAACGCGGCTTACGTTGGAATAAAGTAATTGCTGAGTAACCACGGAACCTTATAGAGGTGACTTCAGGAAACTATTTTGCGTATTTCTCTGCAGTTGCTGCAACTATCTGTTTGAAATTTTTGGTGCAGCCAGTGATAATATTTCCATAAATTTTAGCATTCGTGTTTTGTTAAATACACTTGTAGTTTTTAGTATATATCATGATTAGAACAACGACTACAGTTTAGGCGCCGGCACCAGGGGCGCAGTGCGCAAAGGGATGAAAGGTCCCCTATATTAAATTTTTTTTCTTTGTGAGATTATTGAACATTAATACGAGTTCCCCCAGCCTGTCTATGGTCCTGCAGTGACAAGAAATGGTGATAGGTGTAAAGAGTGATTTGGTCATTCTGCTTCATCATTCAGAAAGCGGCAGCTCAGAAGGTCTTATCTAGAATTTGTCCCCTTATGACGTCATAAGGGGAAAGGTTACCTCCCGTTTCTCATGTTTTGCCCTTCCAAAGAATTTCCCACCCCTTCCCTAAAACATTTCCTCCACCTACCATCATGGCTTCCAAAAGTTTGAAGCATTGCAGTTGTTCAGTGATTGGATGTAAAAAATGAGCACAAATGTATTTTTTCTGAAGAACCAGTTTATTTTTTCTGGAAAAGCACTGAGGTGCCAAACATGAAGTGTTGCCGTCATTTCTGTGACTAAGCCCTATATAAAAGCAAAAACTAAATAATCATAATAGGGGACCTTTATATGTTCATAATGTCCATTTTTTTCAATAAGGTGCTTTTCTACTTTTCAGGGGCCCTGATGACCACAGAGATCTGACCAAGCCGCATGAAAGCAGCAATAAAAGCAAGAACCGCACTGCTATAAACAGGTAATAATTTCTAACCATATGTATATAACTATCGTAATCACAAAACGCTTTCTAGAAGACTGGATGAAGAACCTCGGTTTTGTTCATCCCGACCACGTCTGCAGATAAGAGGCTCTGTGTCAGACCGTAGAATCTGAGATGGCCAGGTCCACTAATGAAGTGAAACTGAAGCACCACTGAATGCTTTGCATTTTAAACTATTCAAGCTGTAGGCACAGTCTGCAATAGCAGCTTAAGATGCCCGAGCATGTGCGTGCATAGTATGTCATACTGGCACAGTACTAATTGTTACTAATTAGGCATTGCAAATGAGACTCAAAGCTAGTTGAAATGATTAGACTAATGTACACTGATTTCTCAAAATGCTGCCACTTCTTTTGCATGATGTGTTTATTTTTTATTACAATAATCTAAAATATTTATATCAATGTATTATTTTATTGTACTATTTTACTCATTTGTATTGTACAATGTACTATTTTTGAATTTTAAAAGAGTTTGCCGTTTCAGTATAACACTGAGTAAGAGTAAAAAGCGATTAACGCTGCTCTTAAATGCTATTACTATTCACACAGCATGCGGATTCTAGCATGTCAGTGGAGGGGAGGCGTAATCATGCTGCACACTGAGCGCGTTAGGGGGCAGGCAGGGGGCTCGACCTTTGACCTTTCCCTCCGTTTCTTCGGACAGGCTCGTAGCGAGAAATCTCGGTTGCTGCTTCGGCTCCATTCATGTCTGTGTTTGGCCCTTTCCTCCCCTCTGCCTTCCTCCAGCGGTAGCGCCTCCTCCTCCTCCTCTTCCTCCGCGCCGACGCAGGCACGCTGCCGCAGCCGAGAAAGTTAGCGGACGGCGTTCAGCACGACATTAGTGCGCCTCCGCCCCCAGCTACAGGTCGAGGAAATAGTCCCGGGCTCGCTGCCGTCCCCGGTCCCGGAGGTGAGTCCGCCGCGTGATAGCCAGCTAGCTTCGTTTACCGGTAACCGTGAGCCGGTCCGTGGAAGCGCGAACGCCGACTGTGAGCCGCGTGTGTGCGGGTTTTATCGGTAAATGGCCACCGCGGGGACGGATATTCGCCGCCGATTCGGGCCGGATTCCGGCTACTGTTAGCCTGTTAGCTGCTCGGCTAACACGCCTTTTGCAGTTAGCTAGCAGGCTAAAGGGCTCGTAAACAAACCGCGAAACGGGGCCGTGTCCGCGGGGTAGACGCTCATCTCCCGCGGCTTTTTAACCCCGGTGCTCCCCCGCCACTCTCACGTGAGTGGCGGGCGACTCCGGACAGAGATCCACGGAGCGTGGAGCATCCCCCTTTTCTCTGGCCGAGTGGGTTTAGGGCGCCAGCCTGTTGGGTGAAAGGTCGTGTGCTCTGCGAGTCAGGGTGCAGTCCGTCCGGGCACCGGGCCACCGGAGCGGCTCTGTACATTTCCCGGCGTTGCGACACCTCGTGTGGGAGGATCAGGGCAGGATTCGCGTGGGGAAGTTAGTGAGAAACCGTGTCTAGATAATACCACACTTTTAATGCAGCATCTGACCAAGTTTGTCTGGACAGGCTCCCCTGTCCGATTTAATGACACCCTAAAAGCTACATATGATTACATTAGAAAAGTGCAGTGATTTTTAGTGCAAAGGAACTAATCCTGGGACACTAAAACCGGCCAAATGCACCAGTTGAGTATCTGCTGACGACATCATTATTTAAAAATCTTAAGATTTAAAATCATACCACATTCATAACTTGTGAAAAGCAATGGAATCTGTAAATGACTAAGATTTTGAATGGTAGCATATTTTAAAACGTACGTCATTGGTACAGTGTGTGTGTCAGATGGATTTTGTGATTGTGGAATAGGGTGGTTTGCTGCTGTCCTCTTCAGACCAGGTCGCTCTCTAAAGTTTTAATTAAAGGATTGCACCGCCTCTCCTGGATTAATGACCCTAATCTTCTGAAGGTGGAGTAACTGGGGCCAGGATTACTGCTGCCGCCTTGCGCACAGACCGCAGGTCTCAGCCGTTCGATTCTCATCGTAAAGTTCTCTCAGCGTTGCTCCTCCGGTCGTGATGGATAACGTGGCGACAGCAATGTGGCATTTGTAAATGGGACAGAAATTCAATTCTATGGAATTCTGCCCTGGACCGTGTGAACTGTAGGCCTACGCTTGAGGGAAGCATTAATATTGTCTTGCACAAGATAAAGTTGATTTCATCATGTTCTCGGTTTGGAAATAGGATGTAATTTTGTAAGTATCAATAATCACAAATTTATTACATTGATTATTATTTCAGAAACAATCGTCCTGTTTAATGGTAATTGCTCTTCTCACCCCTGTGCAGAGATCATGTCTTCTCGAGAGCGTCGTTCTGAGCTATACATAAAGGCGGAGCCCAGCAGTCCAGAGGGAGGCGGGGGAGGCAGAGTCAGTCCGGGCGGAGCATCCTCAGACTCCTCGCAGAGCGGCGGTGGCGGTACCCGAGGGGACAGCGCCGGGCGCTACTCCCCGCCCCTGTACACGCCTCCCCTGCGGTGCCACTTCAAGGAAGAGACCGGGGATGGCGCCGAAGAAGGCTCCACGGGCAGCGGGGGTGGACGCTGCAAGTACACCCTGAGCACGCTACCCAAGAGGCTCTGTTTGGTGTGTGGAGACGTGGCGTCGGGCTACCATTATGGGGTCGCCTCGTGTGAAGCCTGCAAGGCCTTTTTCAAAAGGACGATTCAGGGTGAGCTGCTTACAGCTGATTTCAGACGATACTTTGGGTCTTTTGGAAACTAGAGACGACCCTATAATATGTATTAAATCATAGCGAAGAACCTTAAGAACTTGAATGTCGTGATGAAAACGTTCCTGTAGATGCTGGTGGGCAGTGGTATGTTTCACATATACAGTACGGTGAAAAGGTTTCAGGCAGTAAAGGTCTTTCATGTTCCCAACAGTAACCCTGAAATGGTTTGGGAAGGCTCTATCTAAAACTTAATAAATAAGAATGATTAAGTGAAAACAGTAACCCTTTGATTTGAGAAATGATTTTTTTGAATGATTTTTTTTTACAAGAAAAAGTGTTTGGTTGCGGTCTTAGTCGGTTAAATCTGCCCCACAGGTAACATTGAGTACAGCTGCCCGGCGTCCAACGAGTGCGAGATCACCAAGCGCCGTAGAAAGGCCTGCCAGGCCTGCCGCTTCACCAAATGTCTCAAAGTGGGCATGCTGAAAGAGGGTGAGTGGCACGGCCGCGGTGAAGAGAGAGTGAGCTCCCCGCCCCTCGCGCCCCGTCAAGCTGTGTGTTACTTCGTCCATTGCAGGAGTGCGTCTAGATCGCGTCAGAGGAGGCCGTCAAAAGTATAAACGACGTCCTGAGGTGGAGAACGCCACGTACCAGAGTGCCCCCATTCCGCTGAGGAAGGAGGGAGAGAAGGGTGAGCTTCCGTGTCCACAGCGCGAATCCAGGCCTCAACATTTATTTATAAAGTGCAGTGGTGTCCATCAGAATCATATAAAAAATATGATGACTGCAATTCCATGTGGTGCTGCAGTGTTCTTTTAATGAGTTCATTGAATCTAGGGAAGAAAAGCCACAATTGTCTACAGCTTACCAAGAGCTTTGAGTTACAGAGACTCTGGTGCCCCCTGGTGCCTTTGAGAATAGATTTATTTTTTTTAATCACAGCATTACAGCCTGAATAATGTCTCATGTTTAAAAATGACTACTTTTTCCAGCTTCCTCCAACATCATCGTCTCCCATCTCATGGTGGCCGAACCAGAGAAGCTGTTTGCCATGCCTGACCCACTGCAGCCGGACACGGCCCAGAGGACACTCACCACTCTTTGTGACCTGGCCGACCGAGAGCTGGTGGTCATCATTGGCTGGGCCAAACACATCCCTGGTGAGAGGGTCGTGTGGGAAGTGGACAGTGGGGATGGGTGAGGGCGGGGCATTTGGAAGGTGCTAAAAATCACTCTATGCTTCCTGAAGTAGGCAAAGGACGGGCTTGAAAAAGCCTGAGCAGCTGTCAGGTTGCGCCCTTTGAACTTTTTTCGCAAACCATGGATGACTGGCATTTTGTATGTTGGCACTTGGATGAATTACTGACTGACTGACTTAAAAATATCTCATATAAATTCTTTATTATTCTGAGAGCCCTTTTTGAGGAACAGTTTGCTTTGGTTAGCCGTCCTGTGTAATTGTGAATGTGCGGTTATAATGAGGTGACAAAACAGATTTAAATTCTCATATTTGTGTTGAATGTGATTGATCCTGCAGGGTTCCTCGCTCTGTCTCTGGCTGACCAGATGTCTGTGCTGCAGTCAGTGTGGCTGGAGGTGCTGGTGTTGGGGGTGGCCTACCGCTCCCTGGGCTGTGAGGATGAGGTGGTATTTGCAGAGGACTTTGTCCTGGATGAGGAAATGTCCCGGGTGGCAGGCCTGACCGAGCTCAACGCTGCCATTAGCCAACTGGCACGCCGCTTCCGCGCCCTCCAGCTGGACCGGGAGGAGTTTGTCATGCTGAAGGCCATTGCCCTCACCAACTCGGGTAGCCAGAATCCGAAGTTTTTCAGTTCTCAGTGTGATACGCTCTGGAAGTAGTACCATAGCATGGCTAGAAAATGTTCTCTGAATAGTAAGAAAAAAAAATAAATCTTCTAAATTCAGACAGAAAACTCATTGGCAGCCAAGATTGATTGGGAATAAAGGAATTAATTGAAGTAATTAAAGTTAAAGGAGAATTAAGCATATTTCAGAGACTTTATGCACTTACCAAAATACACCAGTAGTAAACCACTGTCCGTCCATGTCTAACAGTTTACTGTAAATGTGCAGTAACGTAATCTTACATTCTTGGTTTGACATTCATACTGATATATACTGATCTAAATCGCTTTAAAAGTTGTGAGCCCTTCATACACCCCCCCTAAACATGAAAGGGCACGAAATGAAATGGGCTTGTTGGGGAAAAAGAAGGAAATGGCGTGTTTCATGCTGACTGGTTCCCACTACCAGAATTTACCATGCACAGCTGGACAACTACTGTGGACCCCAATAGTCTGATTATCATCTTCATTGTGCAGTCGCAGGTTTATATCTGTTCCTACTGAACCCTAAACGGTTCCGGAAGGACTCTTGGTAACTAGTGAATGGAAGAATCTAAATGAGAGTTGCTGATCATGTTCAGGTGTGATATTTAGAGAACTTGGGTCACGTGGACGTTGCAGATGAGTGCAACTTCCTCTTCCCCCAATCCTGGGACACTTCTGTCTTTTGCACCCCCTGCCGGCTTTACCCACACTGCCTCTGATTGTTATGCAAACGTTCTGTGCTCTGCTGGCCTGGATCTGCATGTTAAAGGCGCGACTCTTCTCACTCTCCTTCTCTCTCTCTCTCGCTCTTTCAGATTCGGTGTATATCGAAGACACCGAGGCTGTGCAGAAGCTGCGAGACCTGCTGCACCAGGCTCTTCTGGAGCTGGAATGCCAGCGACACCCTGAGGACCCCCAGCGGGCCGGACGCCTCCTCCTCACCCTCCCCCTCCTCCGGCAGACGGCCGGCAGAGCGCTCACCACCTTCTACAGTATCAAGACCCGCGGGGGCGTGCCCATGCACAAACTTTTCCTGGAGATGCTGGAAGCCATGATGGACTCGCCGTAAAGATGCGTCGGGGAGGGCAAGGCGGACTAACTGTTGCAGTAATTGGTGTGAAAGAGAACGTTTACTCGGACGGAGCGTTTGGCCAGTGTAGATCTTACGCCGGACCGCAGGAAACCGCAAGGGCTAGAGGGATTTTTCTGTTTCTACTAATCCATCCCTCTGCGTGGACGACGGGAGACTGGAAGTCCTCAGCTTGCCTTCATGATGTCCTACTGTAAGGGAATCGGCCTGAAGAACTCCGAACGTGACTCAGTTTCTGCTTCCTGCTGTATTTGATTTTCGAAGGTGCGTACAGCGCTCCTTAGTCACTCACTGTCATGCAGCGTCATCAAAGACCTGCAACAAAGAGACTTATTTGATGGACTGCGCGCAGCATTCTGTCCAGTGGCGCTCCCCACTGCTCCAAAAAGAAATTGCACAGAATCCAGTCGTCTCTGGTGAACTGAAGATGTCTGACACCAAAACCTGGACAAAGGGGCACCACATCTCTCATAGAACTGACCCCAGTAACACCTTCATTTCTACAAACAGCATCCATCCAACCTCAGTGATTTTTGTGTAATATTTTAAATATTTGTGTAATTTTCTTTTTTTTGAAGTGTGGTAGTAAATCTCTTATAGTGTGAAATACCCTTGGGGGGGTAACGCTGCGTTCTCTTCCGGTGGGATGATTCTATTGTACAATTAAGCCATACCACCAACGTCAAGTTTTATTATAAGCGCGCTGGCTCCGAATCATCGTATAGTCCAATTATGTAAGAGTGGCTGCTAAATAAGTGTTAAAACGCACTGATTCCATTTCAATTCAAATGGAATTTAATCAATCTGTTGGTCCAACATGTAGAGAATTCATTGGACTTTCTGTTGGATAAAAAAATATGCAAGATGTAAAAAGGAGTGAGAAACTAGGACAGGGTGAGGACATGCCGTCGTTCCGTACAATAAATTCCGTTGGTGGAACTGGATTCTGTTTTCAAATGACATGCAATAGTTTTTTTCCAAGCAATATTCTGCGCGGTGAAGGGAAAAATAATAAAGCTGGGGTTCCGTCAGTTGATTTGTTTAAACTCGTCTTTTCCCCGAAATATGAGTTGATCTTAGCAAGATGTCCTGGGTTCTTGTCTGTTTGACCGCGTCGGTGACCGCAATGTGCAGATGTGACCGATCGGCAGCATGTAGGTAACTGAGAGATTGATTGATGATTTCTGAAAAGAGAGAACCATGATTGTAAACTCAGAAAGTGTGTACATATTTGCGTAACGTGTTGGTAATTCTTTTCTTTCTACCGTAGTTTTGTGAGGAGTGTTCCATGCGTTGTGTAGTGAAGCACAGCGCTTCAGGCCGATGACTGAGCACTGAGATCCAGGGAAGACGCTGCACCGTCACCAGCTGCCAGTTGACAGTGAAAAGTTTCTTGCATTGTGAGATTTAAAAGAATTAGGGTGAAGGATGGAGGAAAATTGAAATGATGCAGTGGTGGTTTTTTTTCTTTTACTGTCGTGCCCCCGTTTTTCTTGGAAGTTCAGTCTCAATCCCACGGATCAGTTCAGATGTCTCTCTTTATTTCTGTCTCTGGTAGTAGTCTTCCCTTTCTTAGGAATTGTCCTTGGAAAAGCCATGTTTGGAAGCAGTGTTGCTCAGTGCGATCGGTGCTAAACATGACACATTCGTTCACTTTCCCCCAAATTTATACGTCCAAAAGGGCGATCAAATTGGTTGTTTCTGATTTTTTTTTTTTTTTTTTTAATTATTTTTTATTCCAAAAAAAAAAAAAGGAACTGAAGGGAAGTGGAGGCACATTCTTAAAATGGTAGTTACTTTACCCAATTAATTATAGATTAAAACTGAAAAAGATTTTTAGATTGGGTACCGTAGTGTTACTGGTACTGCAAGTGGATGTAAGCCTGGTTGGTTTAGAAGAGGTTGTCTGTATACCACAATGTAACAAACCTCAATTCCCGATTATCTGAGACCATTTACGACTCTTATCTTTACATTTGAGGTTTGTTTGCAGACTTTAATGAGCGGTTCAGACACCCACAACTACACTACCTTCCTAAAAGTTGGTGCAATACTGCTTATAAAAATCCACCACTACCCCACGGATGTCTGATTTGATGTGATCTGAAGCAGATGTAGATGTAAACTACTGCTTTCACACGTGTACCACAGTAGATAAAGGGCAAATTGTGACTATTTCGAACCGTGAGCCAGTTTCAGATTTATTTCGCTTTGTAGATCTGTTCACTGTTCAGCGCTCTCTAGCTAGGATATGTACAATATAAAGTTATGCTTGGCCTCAGGTTTGGTATTAAAATAAAGCAATCCATTTGGGAGAGTTCTGAATTTTTTTTTTTTTTTAGTTAAATGTTTGTGCTAATTAATTTTTGCAAGAAATAAGAAAACCAGGGATCTAGACATTTTAATTTTTGCTTGTATTAGTCGTACCGATTTCAGACACCACTGTACATGGGGTTGAAAGATGCAGTAAATACTAGCTTTTTACCGTCATTACTAACTACTTGTCCCATTTTTACTAATATGCAGAAAACCACACCAGACCAGCGTGCGATGGCTGGGTTTTGTATCTTAAGATCTTTCCAAGGGAACCAGGCAAACGGTCAAACCCAGGTGGTGGCTCCGTGTCCAGAGCATGTACAACCACCAGCCATCTTTGAGACGTTGATAGTGGGGGGACTGGTCTGTATAGAAGGGCTTTAACAGACTTTTTTTTTAATCCATTTGAATAGGTTTGGTATTCAAACTGATGAGCTTTTAAGTCCTGAAATCATTTTTTTGTACCCATGAAAACTTATTGTCTCAATTGTAAAGTGAGATAATATAGAATGTGTACATAGTCATGGATATGTGGGTCCATACAAAACCAGTTGTAAAAATGTTGGTGTTTTGTCAAAACAATAACTCTAATATAATAATTGCCATAGTGTTTCATATTGATAAGTAAATATTACCATTTGTTGAACCCAGAGAGGAGTGATTTTATTGGAGAGTGTCAGAGTTGAGAGGTAATTTAAGGTCATCTGTAGATGTTTAGTATGTCTGTGTACAAAATATGTAAATGAGCAATACAAGAAATTACCAAAACATTGTTTCACAACTTCCCTGTATATTCACGTTCTGTAAATCAAACCTCAGCAGGTACTATTAGTGGTAATAATCGGTAGTAATAATGAAGCTTATTATTAAGGTGAAGAACAAATCAATATTTGTATTTAAAAACAATTGTATTTAAAAGATTAAATTCTATTTTTTACTCAATTTGCTGATGTTTAATATTGTCCTTTTTTGTTTTGCGTGTGGAGTCTAATGTGAATGTCTGTGTGTACTATTATTTTTACTTTTTTTTTTTTTTTTCTTTTTAGTCGCCTAAAGTGTTTGTCAGTTGTGGTTTATTTCGAAAAAATGTGTTCATGGTGAGTGAAGCACCACAGGAAACTAAAGGTACTTTACAACACTGTTTGGTGTTTTTGTGTTTTTTGTAATAAATTAACACGCACCATCATATCATGTGGTCTCATATGTAGTTTTGTCCCAATCTTGTCTGTCTTGTCTTTTTTCCCCCAGCCTTTCGTCTTGTCCCCATATTTTTTTTGCTTATAACCCAACAGGTGAATCCCGCAACCGTGAGGCTGTGGTGGATTTCTGGGATTGTTCCAGTTCTCCGCTTAAATAATCTGTGTCTCGCCCAGAAACCTCCGCTCACCGAAGGCCAGTATCTGAACTGGCGTAAAAACCTCCGTATCAGGTTCATTTTCACCCGATGGATTCATCCAGCCAGACGATGTTCAGTCTCAGTTTATTCTTCATCTGCTTTAGAAAATGAGCCTCAGTAGATGTGCATGAAATATGCCCTTCGCTCATTATCCTGTGTTTTCAGCACTCTAATGTAGCTCATTTTAATGAAGTGAAGCTGCAAGAAGAGGCCTCAACATTTATAGAAAGGTTTCATTTAAAAGTGGTGAGAGGCATTTTTCCCTCAAATAGCTCTTACGAATATGTTCCTCAATCTTTTTATGAAACTGTGTTTCTATCAACCAGACCAATATTACTAGGTTAATTAAAATCGAAAGGGAAAAGGATCTTTTGAAAAGTAACTTCTTGAGATGGAAAAAATATACAAAATTTTAACCAGCTCACAATAAAATCTCAGCACTTTAGACCAACCGATCAATCAGAAAACGACAAAATCTCAGCGCTTTAGTAAGGTATGCAAATCAGTACACGGCTGGTGACAGCGTGCTGGAAATCTGGCCAATCACTTCACAGCCGAAACTCAGCGCTTTAGTAAGATATGCAAATCAGTACACGGCTGGTGACAGCGTGCTGGAAATCTGGCCAATCACTTCACAGCCGAAACTCAGCGCTTTAGTAAGATGTGCAAATCAGTACACGGCTGGTGACAGCGCACGGGAAAACTGGCCAATCACTTCACAGCCGAATCTCAGCGCTTTAGTAAGATATGCAAGTCAGTACACGGCTGGTGACAGCGCGCTGGAAACCTGGCCAATCACTTCACAGCCGAATCTCAGCGCTTTAGTAAGATATGCAAGTCAGTACACGGCTGGTGACAGCGCGCTGGAAACCTGGCCAATCACTTCACAGCCGAATCTCAGCGCTTTAGTAAGATATGCAAATCAGTACACGGCTGGTGACAGCGCGCTGGAAAACTGGCCAATCACTTCACAGCCGAATCTCAGCGCTTTAGTAAGATGTGCAAATCAGTACACGGCTGGTGACAGCGCACGGGAAAACTGGCCAATCACTTCACAGCCGAAACTCAGCACTTTAGTAAGATATGCAAATCAGTACACCACTGGTGACAGCGCACTGGAAACTGACCAATCAGCACGAACCTAGCGCGCAGTTTTCTTCAAACCTTTAACCTCTCAGTGGCAACGTAGATAACGTGTTCATTTTCTGATTGCTCTAGAATATGTGGCAAAATCCCTGTTGTCTGGTTTGTTTTATTTCTGTGTGTATATGACAGCATTCGAGACTCTGCGCTAACTCCGGGCAAATCATGTGATTAAAACTATTTAAAGAGACACGGCGGCCGCGCCAATCCTGTCCGATCTGTTGGTTCCCCCGAACGTCGGTGGCCCCGTACGATGATTTCCGCCGCGGCCATTCTCCGAGCTCCCGCCCGAGCTCTGCACACCGCGCTCGCCGCCAGCATGCCCATCAAGGTAACCCTGCCGCGGCCAGCGGGCAGCTCCGTCCGCGCCGTGCCGTCCTCTTTCCCGCGGATCTGACCCAAGCGACCGAGCGCTTTCGAGGCGAGGCGATTAAACCAGTTTTACACAAGGCCGGTCGAGCTTTTTAAATACTGTAGCATCTAAAATGTCGTCATGAATTCTGTAACTGTTGTTACACCCATGACTTTCATCCGTGCTGTGTGAATTTTTAATTATGTTTATTCGTTTATTTTTATGTGACACTTAATTTTACATAGTTTACACGGAAACGTTCATTTTGAGGGGACACAAAATGTATAACTTTCTGTTCTGTGTCCTCTTACACAACAATTACCGCACCGCCTGAACGACGCATGCGCAGAAGAAAGGCTGAAATGACGAATACTTAATGCAAATATAACAATAATTCACAATAATGTCACAAAGGATCACGTACGTCTCATTATCGTACAAGAAAATAGATTACATTGATAAAATCATGTTGATTCATTGCTTACAATTTAATAAATCCATAACACGAAGGACAATTGGCTAAATATGAAGATGTAGCAAAGTCATAACAAAGGATGTAACAAACTTGAGTTTGTCAAAATCCATTCAAATGGAAATATCATGAGAAAATGGCAATTTTTTTACTTAAGGCCAAAGCCACAGCAACTGACCAGCTGATCAACGTAGATTAAAATTTTGCCACTTATTCCATGGTTATAATAAAGGTAAAGGTACAGTGAATCCTTATTAGAAGCATGTTGATTTAGAATCGTCACTAGTTGTACATATAACTTTGGTATAAACATGTGAATGAATAATTCAGGTGTAAGTATAATGTTACAGATGGTCTGAACGTCCTTTCTTTGTTAAGGTCGGAGAGAGTCTTCCATCCGTGGACGTCCAGGAAGGTGAACCTGGGAATAAAGTGTCCATGGATCAGCTTTTTAAAGGGAAGAAAGGTGTGCTGTTCGCTGTGCCTGGAGCCTTCACTCCTGGGTGCTCTAAGGTACTTGTTTGCACTACTCGGTTACACCCTCTGCACCAAAAAAAGGAAAGTCGGTGTGAACAGTATTTACTTTTTATTTTCATTTGTGACATCGTTATTGGACAGAAGTTTTGTTAAAAGTCTTTTGTCATCCACAACACAGACGCATCTTCCTGGATTTGTGGAGCAGGCTTCGGAGCTGAGGAGCAAAGGGGTACAGGAAGTGGCCTGTGTCTCTGTGAACGATGCCTTCGTCATGGCAGCTTGGGGTAAAGAGCATGGAACCGAGGGGAAGGTGGGCAGCAGTTTCGGCTCAGAATGAAGGAACACGCAGTGCCATTCTGGGCATGCAGGCAGAAATGAGCAAGGTCGGGGTCCGGGCCGGCCCGTGGCAGAGGCAATATAGGCAAATGCTCAGTGCGCCACAAACGGAGGAATTCCAGTATTCTTAAGTTGGTATTAATGAGTCTTAATATGAAAAGAACAAGCTCACATGAATTTACCTGCTTAACAAGTCTATTATATAGTAATAGTAATAATAATAATGACACATAACCACAGTGCTGCCCTCCCGCTTCTCCCTCCTCCCTTCCTACACGCGTATTCATACTAAATTCATAATAAAATGGCATAAAAAGCAGCATTCTGGCTGTGCTTTGGTGCTGCTGTGCTGGTAATGAAACATGTCCTTGCCCCTGCCCCTTGGATGCAAGGGGACGCCACCTACAGTCTTCAAATTTGTTTTGGGCTGGACCTGATCAGGGTTAACTGCTAGTTTTGACTGTGAACATGTTATAAAACCATACTTATTAGGAATGTGGTTGTTCACAAATGTTTAATCGTTTTATTTCCCTCCCTGGGTAACAGGTGCGAATGCTAGCTGATCCCACAGGAGCATTCACCAAGGTGTAGCATCATTATTTTATGAACTACAGTTTACCTCAACATTTTGTTTGGAATGGTCACAATTTTAATTTATTTATCTGATACCGTGTCCAGGCTGTGGATCTGCTGCTGGACAATGACCAGATTGTGCAGGTCCTTGGAAACAAAAGATCCAAAAGGTGAGATGCACCAGCCACAAGTTCCACTTCACAAGGTGGTCCACCATTCTACTCTGTAAGACTCTGTATGGTAGTGGAATTCATCCACCTATTTGGCTTACATAACACTAGAAATTGTTCCTGATTTGCAGGTATGCTATGCTGATTGAAGATGGAGTTGTGAAGAAGCTCAGCGTGGAGCCAGATGGAACTGGCCTCACCTGTAGCCTGGCATCCAACGTTCTGTCAGACCTTGCTTAGGTCCACTGAGTTCTATAATAATACAATGGGTGGACACTTTCCATCTCTTTTCCACCTGCATTGTAGCTGTCAAGTCACATTTCTCCCTGTCTTTAGTGTGGCAGCCAGTATTGTGTTTGCTACTGGCAGTATGTAATCAGCGATGTTTTAGACATTTACTCACTCATGTGAGCACCACTTTAATGGCTTTTACCTCTACTACTTAACAATGGCTCGTGGAGAACTAGATCCTGAACTTCTGAATGGTTTCAAATGGCACTTCTGAGCCCTGGCCAGGCCTGAAGCAGAGAACTATTGGTATAGACCAATGTTTCCCAAAGCCTGGTCCTGGAGGAACATCTGTCAATAAGTTCAGTTTAACCCACGTGGCTTCCCAACCTGCCATACTCATTATTAGGCAATTAATAAACACCTTAGACGAATTAAGGTGGGGTTGGAGTGAGCGCATATGCCAGGACTATCATGGTTCGGCGACATAAAGTGCTGATAACACACAAATTACAGATCCCACAATGCATTGCTTCAGTTGCCTTGCCAAACATGTTATACTGCAGCTGAATCTATACAGGACCAGTGCGTAGGGTGCCCAGTTTGTCAGCAAAGTGTGCAGTGCATCATGGGATCTGTATTTTGTGTGTTATCAGCACTTTATATTAATAATAGATCTACATAAAGTGATCTTGTGGGATGTGGACCGTGGACTTGGCAGATGTTCCTTCAGGACCAGGTTTGGGAAACACTGGTATAGACTGTCCCAAAGAGTTTACACTCTGAGCCAGTGCTGAGACCTGCAGCACTTTCACTGGCTTGAGGTCAAATATGAAACGCACAATTACTGCTGTCAGCTGCAGATATTTCAACTATTTGTTGGTGTGGGGGGGAATAAATATTGAAAGCAATAAATCAGATTTTTTCTTTCAGAGACATCTCTCTCCACATTTATTTACACAAATAGGCCTATTAAAACAGAATATGAAACAACAAAAAGATACATTATCGTGTAGCTTCATAAGGAACTCATAATTGCAGCTTCAAAGGTTTATTCACAGACGATGTAAAAGGATTTTTGTTGAAGTCTTCACTTCATGAACGCGACATCTGGGATTTTTCCTTGAGCCTGTAAAATGAAAGCCACACAATTACACAGAGGAACAAGAAGAAGAAGAAGAACAGGTCCTATTTGATGTTTATGCAACATGAAATGTGTATCTGTACCTTGAGTTCAGTGAAGATCTGAGCAGCTCTATCGAAGTCCCAGTCATTATCTTGGAGGCACCTGGCGCAATAAACGACAATTTGACTATTTTCTTTAGAGGATGGATAAGTAAAAAAAAAAAAAAACCACAGTTAATGCAACTCACTTCTGCGACCACTCGATATTCATTCCTGATTTTGAAGAGAATGTGTTGAGCATCTCTTGTTGCGTTGCAGACAGCGTGGGCACTGGACTGCTGGAGGGAGTTGGAGCAGGAGCCACAAATGCTCGGCGGATCTCCTCCGTTGTAGCATTTCTTATAAACATCTCATCATTGATTATACATAAACTACAAAAAAAAGAAACAAAAAAATATTATGACCGTTTTTGGGTCTACTGGTATCAGAATCGACTTTTTCTTTTTTACCTTGAATTTCCAGCTGGTACAGAAATGAAAACTCGAGAGAAAGCTCTGAAGGAGTCTCGAGATTTCCCATCCACTAAAGAAACAAAGCCGGAATAAAAGGATCAGTTCCCAGTTCTTATTGCAAAAGCAAAATGAAAAATAAACCACTTACCTTCTTTGAACACCCCACTGACCGTGAATGACAGTAGTGTATTCTGTTTAATCAATGGTACAAATGTTAATCACACTTCATTATGCATATTTGCAGGTTTGGTTTTATCCGTTTCTGAACGGAGGACTCACAGTGAAGGTGTTGACATCAACGTTGAAGGAGGCGACATCGTGTTGCGTTTTTGGCAGCTCGTTTAGAAAAGCCACCACGTTCAGACGAGTGTGCTTCAGTAAACGGAATCGGGTAGCTGCAGAGCAAAGACATGAGAGTGCCCCATGCAATAAAGGTATGTACGGAAACATATGCAGGATTAACAAAACCGTGCAGGAGACTTACTGGAGTCCTTGAGCCTTTTAATGTTGCGACTGTCCTTCTGATATTCTCCTAAGCTACACCTTAAAAACAGGAAATCCACATTAGACATAAGAGCAGCTACTGCACCTGACAAAATGAAAAGGAAAGCGTGAGAGAGGGCAGATGATCGGGTAAGCCGTACTTGGATGGGTGCTGCATGGAGAAGGGTATGCTGAGCGAGAAGGCCGCCCCGTCGTGGTAGGCGTCCAGCAGGGGCTGCCTGTCGGCTGAATCGTACACGCTGTAGTACCTGACGTGGAGGACAGAGGGAAGGTCATAATCAGCCAGTGCCATTCAAAAAAGGGTGCTGCTGCATGGTGGAAGGCGTGTAGACACGTACTGCTGTAGGAAACACAGGATCAGATTCTTGATTTCGTCAGTGGGGAAGTAGCTGGTCTGTTGTGAGATATTCAGTAATAAAGAGGTAAGACATACTGTATGAATAAAATATCATGATACAGCAATATGCTAATATATTGTAATAATTCCACTGGTGACTAAGGATAGCGACATGTCTATAACGAAATCTACAGCATTGATTACATCTATTAATTAACTACGGCTACTAAGACACACCAAAAACAAAACAGGATATTCAGCTTTTGCACTGAAAAATTGGTATATTGCTGCATCGAACCACACACCAACAAAATGGATAAATTCATGACAATGGCTGCTGAAAATATATGACCAAGCTTATCAGGGAAGAGATGTAAGAGTCTGGAGTCTTGTAACAATCCCTACATTTCAGAAATGCACTACTTTACCTTGCAGGGGGGGAGGGGCTGTGGCGAAACCTCAATGTCAAACCCAATGACACTGAACACCTGACCGTCCTGAAACGGAGAGGGGAGAGGGGAAGAGAAGATGCTATCAGACGCACGACACTCCATTTTTCCAGTGCCAGGCAGCGGAAAACACACTCACCAGCTTCTGCAGTTTGGGGAATCTCTCCCGAACAGCACTGTCCAACACAGAAGAAGAAAATCATAGAGGGAGGGAGGGAGGAGAGGCAGTTACTGAGGACTGAATACGAAAGAGCCAAGAATCAGCCTTACAACAACGCAGTCACAACACACACACACACACACACACAAAATACAGACCTTTTACGCAACCCTTCTGGACATTTCTTCCGAGACATTATTTCAATGGATCTGTCAATCATAACTTCTTAATGACACTCACTCCCCAAAATAACAGCAGCGCTTTTATGTTTGTTTTTTTTGGTGGTGGTGACGCTTCATGACATGCTGGAGAACAGGTTTTTATTTATCTTACATGGCTCATTCTTATGAAACTAGCATGGTACTTACCAGTTGGCGATACTCACCACCGTCCCTACATGCCGCAACACACTGACACACGCAGTCTCAGAGGGGTGGGGAAGGAGTTGGGTTTGTGAGGGGTGGTGGCTGGTCGCGAGAGCCCCCACCAGCAAAAGACATTCAGTAATTTTCAGACGCATGGGCGCAGGGGGAAGGGGCACGAGCCACTCTTCATTCAGACACACGCGCTTGCGGACATGTTTTAACCTCTTTATATCGTAACGGAGGTGACGCGAAAGGAGATTTTTTAACCGGGGAATTTTAGGAGGACTCACAAATGGAAGGAAACAGTGTGGCATGCAAACAACCACGTAAATGGAGATATGTAAAGCTACAGTTAATGTGGCGCAGCAGTGATTTGGATCGGTGTTAAAAGAACAAAAAAGAAAGTGACACTTGAATGCAGTCAAAACAGAACAGGGTGGTCCCTGGTGCTCAAAACGAACTGGCTCCGAGGAGGGAAAAGAACCCAGCAAGGGACAAAAAAAAGAAACCAGGCAGTATTCACTGAGGAACAGCAGCCAAACAGGGCTCATTAAGGAAAGCCACGTATGTTAGTGAAGCAGAGCAGGCCACTTGGAACGGAACGTGGAAATGTTACATGGAGTGGAGATGTGGGCACAGAGGGCAGTGGAGTTGAACCCAGTGCTCTACAACAGATGACTGCAATAAAAAATGAAAAGAAAATGATAGTAAAATAGATTTTGTCCCTTTCCAAAGTCATTAAGTTGAGGAAAGGGATCGTAGTTTATAATTTTACGGAGATCCCATTTAAAACATCGGGGATATGTTTATTTTTTTAAACACTGTAAAATAAAAAATTCTGAAAATGGCAGCAGAACTGATCAACTTCAATTTGTGCCCTTGGCACCAGACACTTCAGTTGACAGACAAGAGGGAGATGTCTGGAGAGCATTCGTTACTCTCTATTGGTTAATTAAAGGACGAGACAGAGACCAACCTCTCCCGGTGGACAGGTCCTGGAGGACACGGTTGTCTCTCTGCTTTGGAAATTAGCTGCCCGTTTCCCTCTCCACCTCTGCCCCGAAATCAAACATTCACTCAGCATCCACGCCGCCACTCCTCTTCAGTGTTCTTCTCGGCTTCTTCGCGTTTTGGACGTAGGGGTGTTAATAAGTGGTAATGAACATGCCAGTGCTGCGGCTGTGCCTGCCTTAGGTTGTCCCAATGATTGAAGGTGGGATCTTACCCGTCATTGACTAACCAGCCTACCTTACTGGCAAGAGCAAACAGGGTCTCTTTTTTTAAGGACCAATCAAGGCGGAGGACAGAGGGGAGAAGGTGCCAGCAGTCCTACAGGCTTCTGGCAAAAGGCATCCACTGCCGCCTTACACAGAATTCCAAAGAAAAGTGCCCATCTGGCACACTCCCAGTGCCAGCTTCTCAGTTTGTCTGCATTTCATTTTCTTCAAACATCTTTTCAAAATCCAAACATATGGGTTTTTTTTTTACGTTTTTTGCAGTATCTGCAATAGAGAACAGCAGGGCCAACACCACTTCGAACAGTGGGGACGTGTGAAACCGCGAAACTGAAAGAGCGGAAAAGGCAAAGGGATAAAGGATGTGCGATGGCAAAGCCCGCCAGCAGAATCTGAGACCGACCTACAATCAAAAGGTTTCTGATGAGCCATGATTCACCTGTAGCCACACCAATCTTTTGTATGGTACCAACCTTACATGTTCAACAATGCAAAGTAGTCTCAAATGACGATGGTTTCCCTGATTCGGTGAGTGTTGCTTGATTTACATTTACAGCATTTACCAGACGCCTTTACAATCAGTAGTTACAGGGACAGCCTGGAGCAACTTAGGGTTTAGTGTCTTGTCAGGGACACAATGGTAGTAAGTGGGATTTAAACCTAGGTCTTCTGGTTCATAGGCGAGTGTCTTACCCACTAGGCTGCTACCACCCGTTTGATATTTCTAAATATTTGGTAACGATAAGCCAATACCTGTTAAGGTCTACTGCAACGAGTTATTACTGATGTAAAAGCAGGTCAAACCCATCTGCTAGAACACAGTCGGATTTGTAAAGACCTCATGAAACGCAAGATCTTCACCCAGTAAGTGAAGTGACTTTCAAAGAAGCCCTTCCACGATGCGATCAGGTGCCTGAACTGTCACCTGATGAGACGGTAGTGGGTTAAAGTATTATGGGACAAACGGTACGGGCAGACACACATACTCCCTCCCCAGCTCTCACACACATCGCAGCCTCAACACAGCAGCTTGACTCAGACTGACCTGATGTACGCGGTCTGGTCCTTGAAGTGGTTACACAGGGGGTTACCGGACAACCACAGCTCTGTGAGGCTCAAGCCCTTCAGCCTATCCAGCTCCCTCTCTGTTTTAATCTGCTCAACACAGAGGGCAGATGTGTGAGAAGAGGCTGACGCTGGTATTAAGAAGCTTCGTCGCTTCTCCATTAACCCCCACCTCATTCTGGGAGAGATTCAGAATCTTCAGGTTTGGCGTTTTGTTGACAATCTCTCCGAGGTCATCAAGCCTATACAGTCTGTTGTTGCTCAGATTCAAGCAGACCAGCTATCAAAGAATACAAAAAGAAAACAAATGTAAAAAACAGCCACATATCAGAACACCCTTGAATGTAAATGATGTTTTAACACACAGTACCTCTGGAATGTTTTCTTCGATGATCTTTATAACAGCCTGCATGGAGTTTTTTCTGTTTAATGCTACTTCAATATTCAGAGAAACCAGATCTGTGGGGCAGAGGAAGAGAGGGCAAATAATAAATAAATAGATGAATAACTCAAGAATTGGCAATTTTACAAACATATTCTCCAAAAAGCTGTTTAATGTATGTACATCGGAGGACATCAATGAACATCATGCAATTTGAGGCAAAACAGACAGACATTACTCATGAGAAATCAGTTTGGATAAAAAGCAGGGCTTACCAGGGTCTATCCTGATGTTGTTCAGATCTAGGGCTTGCTGAGAACCATCAAAACGCTTGCTCATACATTGCTAAACATAAAAAAGGGTAAATTAAGGCATTTATGCTACAAACCGACACAAACTGAGTTTTGTTGCAGTTGTTTATGGAAATTTATCACACTAAATGAAGCTATTATAAGACATTGCAAGGCGTGACCTTGCTACAACTGAGGACCAAAAATAAATCCAACATTTTTATCTACAGAGTCTCAGTCTTACATTGCATAAACTAGCACTTGTTAAGTGCAGTGGTTCACAACATTTTATTTCCTGAAGGCCCCCCCTGCCTGCCCAGTGTCCTGGTCACGAACCCCCGACCCCCTGGAAAATCCCACAGCAGGGCGGGACATACACTTGACATGCAATTTTCTGTATAAAGTATCAGTATCAGCAAAACCAACCTGAACTTTATTTGGTATGGGATTGAAAAAGAAATCAGTGGTATGGCACATTCCTAGCGTGTGGGGGGATGCATGGCCGGGGCTGGTTCAATGTTTGTGCCACATGATGTTGCTACTTGCTACTTCCATTGCATCTCCATCCCCCCAGTTGGGAACCACTGGTTTAGTGTATTCTATCTTAAATGGTAAACTCACCTTGAGGTTTTCCAAATCCTCAGGCCTTAGCTCTGTGTTTATGAAGGAGGGGGGTGGGCAGGAGTTCATTATAACGGTTACCTGGTGCAGAATACGACAGTGAACTTTAGGAATGATTTTAAAGCCTGATAGCTCATCAGTGCCAAACAGCAACAATGTACCTTGTATCCATCCTTATCCGTGATTTTCCGAGAAACTTTTAACAGGGAGTTTGCAGTAGTGGCATCTTCAACGTAAAACATTGCTCTGTTACCATCCACATGGTACTGCAATAGGAGAAGAAAAGGAGAAAAGCTTGCTGTTAGGCAGAGAAAATTTGACTGCAATAGATATTCACCATTTGAAAAAGTTTTGTTTATCCAGCTTTTTACAAAAGCAAATTGTCAACAACAATAACTGAATTAGCTCTGAATAAGGTCCTGAATTTGAAGATGAACTTACATGAACTGGGTGGAAAGGTATGGAGCACAGACCCCGCAAAGCTGTCAGAAGCCATTCCTTGTCATATTTCTTCCCATGAGGAACCTGATAATAAATCAGGTATAATACATGCAAATGCAATTTTACATTCAAACTCTCAGAGAAGCAGTGGTATAACACATATACAATACATGCATAAGTTTAAATAATGTGTAATACAGTTTGAATAACTATGCAAAATATTCTAGGTGCTACTGACATGAAATTCTAACCAGATGTTGGTAACAACCCAACGATGTCTAATAAAATGGAATGACAGAGTATTGAACATGCTTAATGAAATGTATTTGATAGCCTGTAAAAAGCCTTTGATTTAGTGATAACAGCTTCAAGATGCCTCCTGTACGGAGAAACTTGACACATGCATTGGTCAGGTGTGGTTTCGGCCCCTTCTTCTCTGGGATCCAGGATAGGTGATTGGCTGGGCCATTCAAGGAGCTTTATTTTCTGTCTCTGTAACCAGCTGAGTGTTTGGGACACTCAGTTTTGTTTGAGACCATTGTCTTATGGGACCACCCAACCTTGTTTAGTCCTAAACCATCCCTGTAGTTGCAAGCAGGATGCCGTATGCTCCATTCCATGATGTTCCTACCTCCACACACTCTCGCTCATACATCGCAAAACATCACAATGAATTAAGACGATAACACGACATGAGTGACAAGATCTTGCTATGACTGAGGAGTGACAATAATTGCGACAGTTTTACCTCCAGTGGCTCCATCCTTAAATGACTTAATTTTTTTAGAACAAGTATACCTGCTAATTCCAGTTTTTTTTTCTGAAGTAGTGGTTCTTGGAAAACTCTTCTGAAATCTGTCTGAAATCTTGCAGGGATCTCCTGGCTGTTGACACTTGGTGAAAATGTCCTTTACATTTACAGCATTTATCAGACGGCCTAATCCAGAGCAACTTACAATCAGTAGTTACAGGGAAAGTCCCCCTGGAGCAATTTAGAGTTAAGTGTCACAATGGTAGTAAATGGGATTTGAACCTGGGTCTTCTGGTTCATAGGCGAGTGTGTGTTACCCACTAGGCTACATACCAGCACCAAGATGTCCTCTGTAACCAATGACATCAGTATGTTTCACAACAGCAAGTTTAGTTTGTTGAATGACACCTTGTTCAGACACCAGCTAACTTTAATGTCATGGCTTTCCATGCATTTTTGCTCCTTCGCTTCTTCATGTGTTCCATACTTTCCCCCTGTGTCATTCCATTTAATTACACATAACTAACATATGGACCTATATGGTTCATTTCTTTTCATTTAATAATTCATTTCAATAGCACCTTTAGAAATACTTGTATTTTTTAGTCTTTAAAACTAATTGTAACTTTAGAAAAGTAAAAATGAGAGTATACTCACAGTGATTTTGAACCAGTTTTTGCGGTTGCCACCGCCACCACCTCCTCCTCCTCCTCCTCGACCACCTCCATCTTTTCCACCTAGACCTCTGAAACCTCCACCTGCTCCACCCCCTCCACCACCTCTTCTGTTGCCCCGCCCATTTGGCCTTCCATAGGGGGTACTGAAACAATGTGCATGACACGAGAGGTTAGGATCGCAAACATCACCAAACTGTCATATGTGCATCATTACCCTGTTAACCCATAAAAACACAACAGTAACCCATACTAACAAGTGTCACAAACAATTCAAACGTTCTACAAAGCTTAACTTGTTAAGTCTACAGATGATAAATGACATTATGGTGCACTCATGTAAAAATGGCCGTATGGCAAGATGTCTCATAGCAGAGAGCAAGCTAATTATTCCAAAATTGCAATATTTGCATTTAACCCGTTTTATAGTAAATCGATAGTATAATATATCTATGGAATCAGATTTGTGGCAAAATTTTGAAACCAACTTTTGATATTAGAAAAGTTTAATCGACGGCAGCCAGGAATGGTGTACACCCAGGCCTGTTTAAAACTGTACAACTTACAAGCGGCGTTGTGAGCCTCCCTCCTGGGGATGCTCATCCATCATGTTGATGTCACCGTCGGTATCCTGAGGCCTGCCTCGGTTTCCCCCGCCTCCGGCGCCCTGCTTCGGCCGAGAGCCCTGGTCGCAGTACCGGAAAGGGCCCCGTCCTTTACGATTCCGATGTTTAGGAGCGACTCGGTCGTCATGTTCTGGTGGGAAAGACAAGAGACGAAAATATGAAGCGGTCGTTGCACCTTCCGCAGGAGCTCAGACGAAAACTCGAAGTTCCACGCGAAGTTTCTTACAGCACAACAGACGATAAGCAACTTCGAACACGGCCTGAGCTCAAAGCTCGAAAGTTGTATCGCTGGCCAGACTCAAACTGCGCTCCGCACGCTAAAAAAGAGCTCTCAACATAAACACCGTACAAATACAACAATTTACCGACAGAAAAATACACACACGCTTCCAAAAACAGCCCAGCGCGGCGGCTTTACTGATGTACGCACAGAAGGTGGCAACATAGCTGGCTAGTCGTCTGTCAGACCGAGACCCAGGAGAAATTTCTTTAGAATTTTCTAAAGAAATTAATGACGCCCGCAGTTACGTCGACGACACACGACACATCCTCACAAAAAATCCGTCCGTCGGCGCACAGCAGCCCGAGTGGCGCGAACTACTTTACTTAGCGCGTTAGCACGTTAGCATGGCCGTCCTCACCGCTGTAATAACGCGAGTCGTCGGCGGTCGCCATCGTTTTCCGGTCGAAGGTTCGCGCGCTTCAGTGTCCGCGTTGTTGTTGTGCGCGCATAATAAGAAGGCGAACGATTCCGCGGGGTTAAAACGGGCCGCGAGTAGCTCCGCGGGCCCCGGGCTTTGTTCGCGGCGAGCGGAGTCGGTGTGGAGGTGCGCCTGCGCCCCCGGAGCCGCATGGGGACTAACGTGGCGCTTTACACGCTGCTAGTTCACGCCACTTCACACCGAGAGGAAAGAAATGTTGCTTCGGTTGTTGCCCCTGTGTGCCCAAGCCAGAGTTTGAAATTAAAATTATATTGAGTTTCTTATGATTTAATTGAACACACGATTCGTAGTTTTGTACATTTTCATAAAAAGAACTCCAGTCCCCTGTGTTTACTGTCATTTTCAGCACACCATGTCTGGAGAAACGAGTGGCCTCAATAGTTATTTTTTTTAAATATATAAACTTTAAGGTGAACATGTAAATGAATGGTGCATTTTCTGTTCTGAAAATGACTGGTGTACATATTAATGTTTCAGTACAAATCTGCCATGACACTCTCCTAAACAAATGAGTGTCAATAGTAGATGCTATACTTGAGGTATGCTATACTCTACTGCTATTCTAAAGATAACTAAAGGTAATAAATTCACCTTAGTTAGGCTGTCCTAGTTAGGGTGCCGGGCCACTGTAGTACCAATATACCACTATAAACATATATTTCAGTTTCAGTCGTACAATGCCACCGTCTGCCGCTGCTGTTTGTTCTCTCCGACACCCTGAATAAAGCGCAAACTCCAGTGAAGAGACCAGCAGATAAATTCTGGTTTCTGACAACTGATAAATGAGGATTTAGCATGAAATGAACCAGAGGGTCACCACAGCCACCACCACCGTAACAACTACAGCTTCAGGGGTTTTCAAATGGACCAGTAGCATCATAATGGACACGTAATGTACACCATGACACTGGATTGCATTTTGGACTTCTCCACCTCTACAACTGTTGGCCTTTTTCTCTTATTGGACAATCCCAAACCCTGCACTGACACCACTTGAATAAATAAGAGTAAAAAAAAAAAAAGTAAAAAGAGAAGTGGAGATGGTGGACTGGATGTGTGTGGTCAGCTGTTGTAGAACCTGGCAGCGGTTGGCAGGAAAGGCCTTCTGAATCTCTCCGTCCCACATAGTGGGTGCCGCAGCCTCCCAATGAAGGAGCTGCACAGTCCTGTCAGGGTCTCCTGCAAGGGGTGGGAGATGATAGATTAGCCACCATTCTCCTGTCACTCACCACCTCCACTGGGTCCAGAGGATCCTAGAACAGAGCTGGCCCTCCAGATACTCATATACTGCTATACTAAAGTTATACTATATTGTACTGCTATACTGAAGGTAGCATAACATGTTGATTATTTTATTTGGGCTTCATTTTAGATGAGCACATGTTCATAAAAAATATATATTTACATTTACAGCATTTATCAGACGCCCTTTTCCAGAGTGACTTACAATCAGTAGTCATGGGGACAGTCCCCCCCTGGAGCAACTTAGGGTTAAGTGTCTTGCTCAGGGACACAATGTATATGCAAAAGTAATCAAATTTACAAACCAATTAATTCAAGTATCGCTACAACGTTCATTTGCAAAGAAAATGTAAACAAAATGACTACTGATTTACGCATCTAGAGATAATTTACTAGAGATGTAAATGCGCATGCCCAGAATCGTGTGTGTTGCGCATGCGCAAAATCTTTATTCAACTGCTCATCATACAACTAAAAAACTCTAGTTATTTTATTCGGTCATTGTAAAAGTCAAATCATTATACTGCTGGCTGAAACAAGCATTTCATTATATTTAAACAACAGTTTAAAAGTGCACATCAGATCATCATAGCATACCCTAGCAAGTAGCCTGTCTAGCTGCGACAGGACGCCGTGACGTCACGCACCTCACGTGACCTGTCGCCCGCATCACATGATACAAGCTGAAGAAAATGGCCGCGTTCTTGCAGTGGAGGCGATTTGTTTTTTTCGACAAGGAGATCGTGAGAGAGCCTGGAGAGAATGGCAAGAACGTCGCACTACCCGTGGGCATCTCGGTGTGTGACTCAGGCCGAGGTCACATTGTGCTGGGAGATATCCTGCTGTAGCTGCTCACACCCTGTTCCGCTTTAGCGCTTTTAAATACACGTTCCATAGGTCTCTTGTATTGTGCACGGTGTTAAATTATGCCACGTGTTCCTTAACCGAGCTTCAGCACATATGGACGGTCAGATCTGGTTTCTGACGCGCTCCTTGCAGCTGACCTCCTTCCAGGCGTACAAGCTGCGCGTCACGCATCTCTACCAGCTGAAGCAGCACAGCATCCTGGTTTCTGTCGGCCAGGACGAGCAGGGAATAAACCCCTTGGTAAGACTTGTGCCTCATACTCTGCTCTACTTTATCTCATTATGTAACTTTTATTGAACTATGCATGTGACAAATAAAATCTTGAATCACCACCGCAGGTGAAAGTATGGAACCTTGATAAGAAGGACAGTGGGAATCCTCTGTGTACTCGGATTTTCCCTGCCATCCCTGGCAATAAGCCCACGGAGGTGTCCTGTCTCAGTGTACATGAAAACCTCAACTTCATGGCTATTGGTAAAATCTTTGTAACACTGAAATGCAGCCTTGTCTTTGCTTCTGTTGCAGAACAGTTGTATTCTGTTTTTGTGCAGGGTTCACTGATGGCAGTGTCGTCCTGACGAAGGGTGACATCACCAGGGACCGACACAGCAAAACGCTGACTCTTCATGAAGGCAACTGTCCAATTACAGGAGTTGCTTTTCGTCAGGCGGGCAAGGTCACTCACCTATTCGTGGCCACCCTGGAAAAAGTGCAGGTGAGTGAAGGGTTCTGATTGGTCCAGGTTGGAGTGTGTGTTTCCACTCAATGACGATCACCGCAATGAATCTGATTTGGTTTGTTGGTAGTGCTACACCCTCTCTGTGAAAGAGTACCCCCGCCTGGAGCTCGATACACACGGCTGCGCCCTGCGTTGCTCCGCCCTAACAGACCCATCCCAGGACTCCCAGTTCATTGTGGCCGGAAATGACTGTGTGTATCTGTACCAGCCGGATGAGCGGGGTCCCTGCTTTGCCTTTGAGGGTCATAAGCTACTGGCTCACTGGCATAGAGGATACCTCCTGCTGCTCACAAGAGACACAAAGTCTCCCAACAAGTAGGTATCTGTTCAGTCTAGGGATCTCATAAAACACTGTAATTATTGACTGACACATTCACTCACCATCCATAACCGCTTAATCCTCATCAGGGCCGTGGCTGCTAGACGCACCCAGGGCACCCATTCACACACCACTCGCACCTACAGACACGTTAGTGTCACCAGCCAGGATTCATAGTTGGGGTCCTAGTGAACCGGAATTGATCTCTTCATCGATGGTGACTTAAGCACGTTGTAAGTCGCTCTGGATAAGGGCGTCTGCCAAATGCCGTAAATATATTCAACCTCATGACATTGAAGGTGTGAGGCCACGTCCCCAACCGCCATGTCACCATGCAACCCTGGTTGACACATTATTTAGCATAAATAGTCAAAGGTTTCGACACACCAACACACATAGGGGATCATTGTTACATTGTATAACACAACTGTGTTAAATCAAATATATTTTTATTGTCCATTGATGTGACCGTTTGTGTGGTTTTGTTTTGAAGCATGTTTCACAAATTGTCATAATCATAAGCAGTTTCAAGGGATGATCGTCAATACTTATAGAAAAGCAGCATATGTGTAACAGTAATTTGTGTGCCGCTAATGTGTGCCGCTCACTGGCACAGCATCTTCGAGAGCTGATTTGCACATCACAATCTGGCAGTGGTGCAACCGTCCAGTGGCGCTTCCTTTTTTTAATGTATTTTTTTTAATTTGCAGGGCTGACTTTGGAAGCAGAGAAACATCACCAACCGAAAAGCAGATGCTGACCATCTACGATCTGGACAACAAGTTCATAGCCTACAGTTCTTCTTTTGATGACATAGTTGACGTACTGGCAGAGTGGGGCTCGTTCTATGTGCTCACACGAGATGGGAAGATGTTTGTGCTGCAGGAGAAGGACACACAAACCAAGCTAGAGGTGAGTAAGGTTTTTTTTGTGTGTAGTAAAAGCAACATACTCTATGATTTGGCCTAAGTTTTGATCTGTTTGAATAATTTACAGTGGCTGCATGGATACTAGTTATACCGAAACATTTTTCCTGCCTTTGTCCTTAGATGCTCTTTAAGAAGAACCTTTTTGTCATGGCTATTAACTTAGCGAAAAGTCAACATTTGGACAATGATGGCCTGTCTGAAATCTTCAGGCAGTATGGAGACCACCTCTACATTAAAGGGGACCATGATGGTGCCATTCAGCAGTATATCCGGTATGAACTGATGTTACAGAGTTCATTAAAACCATGAATTTATTGTGTTTTCATCTGCCAATATCTTTTATTTTAGTGTATTAAATTAAAATTACATCAGTTGTAAAGTTGTACTGTTTTTACTCTAGGACCTGTACCTAAATACACCAAATGTCATATCTTGTAAAGAATGATTCTTTAAGTTGTTGAGATATTTTAATACTCTGAGAGGGTCATATAGGTTCTAAACACCATGTGCTGCAACATTTAGGACAATAGGAAAACTGGAACCATCCTATGTGATCCGCAAATTCCTTGATGCCCAGAGGATCCACAACCTGACTGCCTACCTTCAGGCCTTACACAGACAGTCACTTGCCAACGCTGACCACACCACACTTCTACTCAACTGCTACACCAAACTGAAGGACAGCTCCAAGCTGGAGGAGTTCATTAAGGTCTGTACTTCTGACCCATTACAATGGCTGGCAGGTGACATGAATGGGTTAATTCACACTCTGCTGCTCCTCTTTTGCCATCAGAGCAGCGAAAGTGAAGTCCACTTTGATGTGGAAATTGCTATTAAAGTGCTCCGTCAAGCTGGCTATCATACTCATGCTGTCTTCTTAGCTGAGAGACACATGCATCATGAATGGTATCTGAAGATACAGATAGAAGATTTGAAGGTGAGCGAATACTTTTATGATAAATAGCACAGACAATATGTGCTATATTATAATTTATATAGCGCTTTTCACAAACCCAAGAACTGTGGGGCCATAACACTGACTCTCCTACCTCCAAGGCTGGAGAGGTCACATAGCTCCATAAAATTAGAGTTACTGATGTATTATGATTTTCTGACAATAAGACCAATATGTAAATAAAAATGATAAACTTATCTTTTATTCACAGCAGAACATAGTGCCCTTATATGACATCAGTAAATACCATATTCATTTAGGATAATTAATAATCTGTGCTGATATGTATCTATGGTCATCAGAAAGATTTTCTTATTGATCAGTGCAGACATCTTTGCCAAGGCTATTTGTGATTCATAAAAACACAAACGTCCTAATCCGAAATTCTGTTGAAAATGTTCTGTGTACTGATATCTGTAAACTGTAAATTAAAAATTCAGAAATAAATGGAGTGCAAAACTGAAATGTACTCTAGATTAGATTCAACTTTATTATCATTACACATGTACAAGTACACGGCAACGAAATGTAGTGAAGGTCCATTGCATTGGCCAGGAATCGAACCCGGGTCAACTGCTTGGGAAGCAGATATGCTCACCACCAATGCACATGTACAGGGTCGAATGTGTTTAGACACACATGCAAAATATACAATAAATGTATAAATATATATGTATAAATGTTCTTTAGGTTTTTTTTTTTTTATATTCATGTGGAAGGAATGACATCCTTCTGTTATCATCCCCACCTCTTCTTACCCCCTTCCCCCCCGATCTTCAGAACTACCAGGAGGCCCTGCGCTATATTGGCAGGCTACCTTTTGAACAGGCTGAGAGCAACATGAAATGCTATGGCAAGACCCTCATGCACCATGTGCCAGACGGTACAACTCTGTTGCTCAAGGGTCTGTGCACCGACTACAATTCCAGTCAAGACTCTTCGGACCATGAGAGCTTGCATAAAGCTGCAGTACAAAAGGTAAAACCTTGGCCAAAATCTTACTGATGGTGCTACAAAATTAATTGTTGTGGCATGTAACTGAGAAACAGATCCAGGATATATACCTCCTGGCTACCTCCACAATCGGCGCCACAGCTCCTGACGTCTTTTACTCCATCAACTCAAACAACAGGCCAGCTCTGAGGAGTTCATCCCGGTTTTTGCCAACAACCCTCGGGAGCTTCGCGCCTTCCTAGAGCACATGATTGAGGTGGATCGTAAGTCGCCGCAGGGGGTGTACGACACTCTGCTGGAGCTGCGGCTGCAGGACTGGGCCCATGAACAGGACCCTGAGGTGGAGTCAGCAGTTACTGTTGTCACTTGCTCAGCCTCCATGATTGTCCTCTTAAAGGTCCCCGACATGCAACATTTTTTTGCTTTTATATCATCTTAGTGGTCCCCTAATACAGTATCTGAAGTCAGCCATTTTTTAGCCAGACACAGAATAAGATTTCCTCAGGAAATCTCATTATGATTGTCTGGGGAGGTGTGGGAAATTCTCTGGGGGGACAAAGTAACGGGACCTAGGGGGACAAATTCCAGATCCAACTGTCTGAGCTGCCGCTCTCTGAACGGAGAAGCAGAATGGCCAAAGCACTTTTTATACCTATCGCCATTTCTAGCCACTGCAGGACCATGAACAGGCGTATTAGTGTTCAATAATCTCACAAAGTGACATTTTCATGATCGGGGACCTTTAACACTGATGGGGACTTTTTCTTGGTGCAGCTCAGCATGATTTGTTACAAACAAGTTTTGACTACAAGTAGTACATTTTATTTTTGTGTCTGCTTGAGTGTCTCTTTAATTTCGCTTGTTTTCTGTATTACAGAAGAAAACGGCCCTGCAGGAGGCAGCACTCTCCCTGCTGAAACATGACAGTACTGTCTTTCACAAGGCACTTGTCCTCTGCCAAATGCACAACTTCAAAGAAGGCGTTCTATATCTTTATGAAAAGGGCAATCTGTGAGTCATTTGACATAGAACTGTAGGAATTGGACTGCTGAAATACATACATACATGTGTGTGTGTGTGTGTGTGTGTGTGTGTGTGTGTGTGTGTGTGTGTGTGTATATATATATATAGTGTATGTATTTCATTAAACATCATGTATAATTGTAGGACGAGACTGTATGTTTTTATATATAAATGAATTTTATATACATTTTTATATAAATTAAACCTTTTATATTTTACAATGGGGCTCAATTAGGACCAAGAAATTGGTCAGAACTGATATAGCACAGTAATAAAATATTGTTTACACGATCAAATCCATTTTAATGCGGCCAGCAGGCTGAAGTGGTTAGATAATTCATTAGAATACTTCATTTCTAGTCTCACATGCTCTCTGTTTGCTTTTTGTAGGTACCAGCAGATCATGCACTATCACATGCAGAATGAAGAGTATGGAAAAGTTGTGGAGACCTGTAAGCGGCATGGTGATAAAGAGGTGTGCTTGTGGGAACAGGCTCTGGGTTATTTTGCACGCAAAGAGGAGGATTGCAAAGCTTATATCAGCGAAGTCTTGCAACACATTGACCAAAACAACCTGATGCCTCCACTACTTGGTATGTCGTCCCACATTTAACCACCCAGAGGCTTCCTTTGCTTCTCAATAGTACTATTGGTTATAATTTGTATAAAACATTTATTGCTTAGAATTATACATGCATTAGAATTTTGTTTGTAGAAATTTGTCTATAGACTAAATAAGTTTCATAAATCAAAAAGAAGTTTAGCTGTGCCCCCCCCCTCCCCTACTATCCCACATATGTCCTGAAATGACATTTAATAGCACTTTGACGCTCAAATAACAATCAATGTATAACACTGCACCTACACCTCAGTTTCCAAAGACTAGAGAAATAGGAAATATAATTTCATATTTCAAGAAAAATAAAATTCACATTAATCTCTTAAGTTAAATTTACTAGTGATGTGTAACCGTGTCAAGAAAGAAATACTCCAACGCCTTTAATGTTCTTAGTAACCTCTGGTTTCCTCTCTTGTTTTTTAGTTGTGCAGACACTTGCTCACAACTCAACAGCAACACTGTCTGTGATCAGAGACTACCTGATCAACAAGCTGCAGAGAGAGAGTCTGCAGATAGAGGAGGATGAACGCAAGATCCGTCAGTACCGGGAAGAGACTGCTCACTTGCGGGCCGAGATCCAGGAGCTGAGGACCAGGTGTGTCAGAACAAACATCTAAAAGATATTTGTGTAGTTGGTATCGTCCATGTGGCCTGGACTGAGCAGCCACCCCCAACAGAAAGCTGCTGACATTTCTTTCAGATGCTCTGCTATGAAGCAGGGAACTCTAATAACGTTCTGCGTTTTTCCTTCAGTGCAAAAATATTTCAGAAGACTAAGTGCAGCATGTGCAACAGCCCTCTGGAGCTGCCATCCGTGCATTTCCTGTGCGGGCACTCCTTCCACCAGCACTGCTTCGAGAGCTACGCCGAAAGCGAGGCCGAGTGTCCCACGTGCACGCCCGAGAATCGCAAGGTCATGGACATGCTGCGCGCTCAAGACCAGAAGCGAGACCTGCACGACCATTTCACACGACAGGTACCGCTCTCTCTTCTGCTTCTTCTGTCGCCGTCAACGCTGTGTAATCTGTTCCTGGACCTTTCACAGCTGAGGTGCTCCAATGACGGCTTCTCGGTGGTGGCGGACTACTTTGGCCGTGGGGTGTTCAACAAGCTCACCCTGATCACCGACCCCCCAGGGAAGGCCGCAGCTGGCAGTCTGGATGCTGACCTCCAGAGAGACTTACTCGTGCACACCAAGCGCAACGCTTGAGAGTGCTGCCATTTTGTCCGTTTTGTTCTCCGCTCACACCAAGGCCTACTGCGGACCTGCCAAAGTGTTGCATCAAACAAAAGCGCTCTGTTTACAGAAATATACTCTGCATATAGATGTGTAGACCTTTACCGTCAATCTGCTTGCCCATCAATACGTAATATGAACCCAAATGGTTGCTTAGTCGGTGTCAGTAAAAAAAACTTTTTTTTAATTTTTTTTTTCTCAAAATAATAGCTGTTTAACATGCCGTTTTGTTTGGAAAAATATGTATAAATGTGCTGCATTAATGATGAAATGATTGGTTTAATGATTTAGCTTTTACTGTTATATTTATTAACTGCCTCTCTACTAATGACAATAAATTTGCTTTCAAGTAATTACATTGGCTTAATTTAGCATATAAAATGCTCCTCTTTTTTTTTTTTTTGTGTTGGGATTTATGTTATTTGACATTTATTTTGTATGTTTCATTTTTTACTGAAAGAGTTTTGATATGGCAACAGAAAATCCACCTGGTGGATGAATCCTTCTCAACCGGGACGGCCTTCCCGGGCTGCTTGTCCTCAAACACGTCCTCAGTGTAATACAGTGATTTAGTACAAGCACAGTCTCTCCTCACATTTTTGTAAATATTTTATTATATATTTACAATGCTGAATACATCTCAGTTTAATCCAATGTAAAGTAGCCAGTGCACCGCTTGTATAACCGTATAAACTTGCTGCCCCATCAAGCAGCACAGCACACTGTGCACACAGTGAAATTTGTCCTTTAAATTTAACCCATCACCCTGAGTGAGCAGTGGGCAGCCATGACAGGTGCCCGGGGAGCAGTGCGTGGGGACGGTGCTTTGCTCAGTGGCACCTTGGCAGATCGGGATTCGAACCGGCAACCTTCTGGCCGCTTCCTTAACCGCTAGGCCACCACTGCTCCCGAACCATGAAGCTCCCACCCACCCTGCTTGGCTGTAGGCAAGACACGCTTGTCTTTATACCCGGTTGCTGCCACACCTGCTCATCAGACCACAGGACATGGTTCCAGTAATCCATGTCATTAGCTGATCTTCAGATAACTGTTAGTGGGCTTTCTTGTACATCATTTTACGAAAATGCTTCCTTCTGGGACGCCAGCCATGCAGAATGAACCTGTCCAGGTAAACCATGCAGTAAGTCAGTTTCAGGGTCCAGTATGAGAGAGTGTGAGAGTGACAACGCCAAGTTTAACACACCAAAATGGCTAATTGGGCACAACTTGGACATTTGTATTTAGGGGTGTACTCACTTTTGCTGCCAGATGTTGACATTAATGAATGTGTAAGTAGTTATTTTGAGGGAACAGCAAATTTAGACAAGCTGTACATTGACAATATTGTATAAAAGTGTCATATCTTCAGTGTTTTCCCAAGGAAAGGCAGAGAGAGTGTGATGGGTGAAATACTATATTTAATATTAAACTCCCTCAGTCGCAGCAGAAGGTAACAGACACATTGGTGACATGGCAGGGGGGGTCCGAATGGATCTATTCTGTTCCATAATCTGACATTCTCTGACCTGGCAGCAGGGGGCAGGCTGCACTCTTCATGTCTGTTCACGCTGCCGGAAATCCCGCGCACATATCGCGAGACTTGCCGCCATGGTCTCCCGGAGTAACAGTACGCATCACTGTGCTACATGGAGAGAAAAGAACGGCAAAAGGTAGCTCTCCTTTTAGCTTAGCAATGTTACAAACTATGATTTATGTAACTTGGCAGCCGACTGAATGTCAGCGAATATGGCGGTGGTGGGTTTTGGCGAAAAATCCTGAGCTAATGAGCAAGCTGAGAGGATTGAGTTTCACGCTGTAGCATCAGAAATCGTTGTCAGTCAAACCCAAAATATGACTGGCGCGCATGAATTTGACAAATTGAAAACAGTATTTGTTGTGTTCCAGACGAAGCTGATCATTAACCAGCCGTACGATGAGAGCTTAGAGGTGAATGATTCTGAGGAGGTGGACAGTGAATACACCCCGACACCCCGGCGTACAGGTGCGACCCCCGCTTCACGTCTTCGTTTCATTTCATTTGGAATGTGTTGGACATCATCTGTGTCATTTATTTCAGCATCTGGAAAGAAGAACAGGCAGCCTGACAGCATGGCCAATAACAGCAGCGATGAATACGAAGAGGACACCAAGGTGAACAAATACTGAATAAAAAAAAATACAATTAAAAGAGGCCAAGTGTAATGGAAATGTCCTTTATAGAAAAAGAAAGGAGTGGTTGGTCAGCTTGGTGGAAGTGACCACGAAGAGGATGAAGAGGAGGAGGAAGAGGATGATGAAGATGATGATGACTCTGATGAGACCGAATCGGATGAAGAAGAAGGCGAGCCAGGATCAGCCCCAGAGGGGTACGATTTCATTAGGACATCCTGTCCTTTCCTGCGCACCGCCCATGCTCACCTTTACTTTGCTTTACCAGGGCATACGATCCCGCCGACTATGAACACCTTCCCGTCTCGGCAGAGATAAAAGAGCTTTTTCAGTACATCACAAGGTAAGGTTGTGTCAGGCTTCTAAACAAATGTATGTACAATGACAAGGCCACAAGGCTGACTTATTGTATTTGTACTTCAGGTACACTCCTCAGAATGTTGAGCTGGACTATAAACTAAAGCCCTTCATCCCCGACTTTATTCCGGCAGTGGGTGACATTGACGCTTTTCTCAAAGTAAGTCCGTCTGTATAGGAAAACACTTTCTGAAAAGCGCCTTTACTTAACCACCTCTGTACTTTGGCTGTAAACAGGTTCCTCGTCCAGACCAGAAGTCCGATCATTTGGGATTGCTGATTTTGGATGAACCTTGCACCAAGCAGTCAGATCCCACTGTCCTGACTCTGTGGCTTTCAGAAAATAGCAAACAGCACAATGTCACTGTAAGCAGAACTGTTGCTGTGTGGTAATACCCTACTGAGTGAGTTTGCTGATCAGGTTTCTCAACACTCAGGAGGTTAAAGTAAAAAGTGTGGAAGACCCCGAGAAGAACCCCAAGGCTATCGAGAACTGGATTGAGAGCATCAGTGAGCTGCATCGCTCCAAACCCCCTGCCACTGTTCATTACTCCAGGCAAGTTTAAGCTCGGTATAAGCTCGTCGTTCATTTGTGTTTTGTGTTGAATCGTTCATCTGGAGGAGTTTTTCCAAATTTGTTTTGGTGTATTTTTTTTAGGCAAATGCCAGACATTGACACTCTAATGCAGGAATGGCCTCCAGAATTTGAAGAACTTTTGGGGAAGGTAAGTGCATAACTGAAGTCTGTCTCAGAATTACATATAATTTTTTTAGACAAAGTCCTGGTTTACATTACAGTCCTGAACTGATTTTTTCAAGGTGAGCCTCCCCACCGCAGACATAAATTGTGATTTGGCAGAGTATATTGATATAATATGTGGTAAGTATCCTCCCCTCTATTGCGTGTATTATGTTGGTGGCCACATAAAGTCACTTAAAAAGTCACTTTTGTAGGAGTTCTGGACGTCCCTGTGTACAAGAGCCGAATACAGTCACTCCATGTGTTGTTCACCCTGTATTCTGAATTCAAAAACTCACAGGTATGGAGACCACCCAGAATGAGACCTCCACCTTTTCTATCTATAGTGTATATATTCTGGTATTCAAGAAGTGATTTTTATCTGTGCTCTTCTCTGTATTTCAGCACTTTAAGGTCTTGGCAGAGGGACAGAAGTCTTACAGTCAGCCAGGCGCTCATTCAGCCACAGCAGAAGCAGACACTCTCACTCTGGACTGATGGGAAGGACTGCAACTCTCATCAGACATCGGCAGTGTCGCTCCTGCTTTCTTAATATCATACCACACTACCAACTGAAATTGCATCTTTAAGATCAGTTCATTGATGATGTTTTGGTTTGTCAATAAAAATATTTTTCTATATTTTTATGTGTGCATCACTTTTGCATTCGAAACTTTCCACCTGTTGTCTATTCCATTTGTACAACAGCATGTCAAATTGCTTGTCAGTGTTGCTTCCTAAGTGGACAGTTTGATTTCACAGAAGTGTGATTGACTTGGAGTTACATTGTGTTGTTTAAGTTCCCTTTATTTTTCTAGCACTGTATATAGACAAACAAAAATAAAGATATAAAATCTAAAAATAACACACACAAAATAAACAATAATATATTATATATGAGCAATAAATAATGATAAAATAAATATGTATATATTTAAATAATAATACCAGCATTTTGGGCAAAATTAGCTCATTTACCTGAAATAAATAGTTACTCCATATGGAGCTGCACATTGTGTAACACTGGTAGTTACTTTACTCTTTCTGCCTTAGGTGATGTGGCTGCACAAATAGGGCCCACAGACAGTATTTTTTTATCTGCACATCCCCTGTGGTTGGTACCTTCAGGGGTGCAAAGAAGAACAAAATCTGTGACCTGGTGATGGGAGTACGGCAGGGTGCATTCAAATGGATGCCACTTTCAATGGATGCCACTTTCATTTCAACGTCCATTTTCATGGACGTTACCATAACAGGTACTGTTGCAGACTCCTGCCATACAAAACTCACTAATGGTTTGAGGAACATGGTGACAAGTAATAGAAAAAAGGTCAGTAAGGAGTGCTGCAAGTAATTGCTGCAAGGAGTGTGATTAGGAATGTGCACTTTGAAACAAAGCACAAAAAGCACAAAAGGAAAATAATACATCTTTAGCAGATAAATATAAAAGAGGTGTCCACATAAAAGTTTAATAAGACTTTAAATATTTGGAACATTTTTCCTTATTTCCTTATTTGTTAGGGATTTACACTGATCGCAGACTTATTCAGCACAGCAGAAATGCTACAGACCAGCATGGAGACCTTCAGTGATGATCCCCCCCAAAAAAAGAATTGACTTTATTATGAAACCCTGCATTTACAACACTATCATTTCTTATATCAGGGTGTTATATGTGTTCCTGTGTGGTGTCATGACACCATGGTGTCTGCAGCTTCACTGATACCTGAGCCTGATTGTGGTCCAGAGACCCCCCCTTCCATCATGTTTTTATGGTAAGATCATCCACTCATTGGTTGGGGAAATGGTGGCCGTAATCAGGAGTTTGCCTGTTCGAATCCCAATCCGCCAAGGTGCCACTGAGCAAAGCACTGTCCCCCCACACTGCACCCCGGGTGCCTTTCATGGCTGCCCACTGCTCACCAAGGGTGATGGTTAAATGCAGAGGACAAATTTCACTGTGTGCACCGTGTGCTGTGCAGCTGTGTATGACAATGGCAATCACTTCACTTCTATTACTTTCTGGTGACAAGATGGTCACAGTTTTAATTGTTAATGCAGGTGGACTTCAGTTCATATGATAAGTATATAAGGCCTAAACCAATATACTGACTGCTGACACACACAAAAGTACAATTATTTCTGTTGTTTTTACGAGACATTGACATTGTCTTATTTCATCAAATGCAACTGCATTAAATAATCACAGGATGTCGCTGTTTCACTAGTGTAACGTGTGACAAACGTGTGAAAAGTTTGCTATGAGATTTGTGCCAGTAAGATTAAATATGATAAAATAAGAAAAAAAACTTTATTAATCCCCAGGGAAATTCTTGTGTCCAAAAAGCATGTGCAAAAAAGTAATAAATAATAAATAACTGTGACGGGTATCATAAAGTGACATTAATTAGATAAGTGGTTTTATAAAAGTGCCATAGTGTTTTGCCATAGAGAGAGAGGTAGCAGCATGTTGAGATGGATGAAAAAACAACATTCAGTAGCAGACAGGAGGGTATAATAATCGCACAGTCCCATGAAAAACCAGAGCTTAATACTGATCCTGAGAAGAGCACCTACAGAATGGGGAAGAGCTGTTCAGTCTTATTGAACTGTGGCGCTCAGTTCTGCATTATGAGGTCATGGGTCTTTTGCTGCGTGTGATTCTCCATGGTCTCATGGAGGGCTTCTCCATGATACTGAGAAGCTTTTTTAGCATTCTCATCCCAGACACCTCAGCCAGGCCCTCCTGTATGACACCCAGGAAAGAACCAGAACCTTTTGATCAGCTTGTTCAGCCTGTTGGCATCTGCCATCTATGCCCCAGCACACGGCTGCAGAGAACACCACACTCTCTACTACAGCGTGGTAGAACATGGTCAGCATTTTCCTACACACATTCAACGAGCTGAGACGCCTCAGTAGGAAAAGCCCACCCTGCCCTTTCTTGAAGACAATGTTGGTATTCAGTTTCCAGTTTACTGGTACTGGTGGTCCTCAACAGCCTCCACATCAGCCCCTCTGATGGTGACCGGGGTGGGAGGAGCTGCTGCTTCCTCCAAAGCCGCCCACCACCCTCCTGTCCATGCCTAATACAGGCCACAATGACAGAGTCATCCGAGAATTTCTGCAGGTGACACCACTGAGACCTGTACCTGAAGTCCAGAGTGTAGAAGGTGAAGAGGAAGGTTGATGGGACAGTCCCCTGCCACGATATGCGAGTGGCAGCTCTTCTGCCGGACATGCTGTGGTCGCTTTGTTAGATAGTCTGTAATCCAGTCCTCCATTGGAGGGTCCACCTGCGTTTCACTGAGCATATTCCCCAGAAGTGATGGCACCTGAGAAGTCAAAAAGCACGACCTCACAGTATTCCCAACAGTGTCAAAATTAGAATGAGCCTGGTCCAGCAGGTAGATGATGGTGTCCTTCATGCCAATACGGGGGGCATACGATAAGTAAACTGTAGATGGTCCAGCCAATGGTCCACCCGCAGATGCAGATGTTTCAGGATCAATCTCGAAACGCGTCTTCAGTAGAAACTGAATTTGAATTGAATATATTTCGGTCTGAATGTCACTAACTGAATTTGTATAGTTCAAACTGAAGCTGAATGTATTAATTTGAATATGAATTCTAATTAAATTGAAACTGCATTATACATCCCTAAACACATATTGGCTTTGCCAAATTCAATTTCAAATTCCAATTTCAGTTCTCACAATTTAATTTTGGTTTATTGAGACACGCAGTCCAGGTCCTTGTGAAAAGACAATGGAGCAGATTCCCAACAGAGATCATTTCAATGTTTTAAATAAAATGAAATAAAGCTCCTTTATGCTGGTCCAGCGTAAAGGTTCAGCTGAATTTGTAATTTGGGTGAATAAGGGTTGAATTATAAATCCTTTTCACTCCTGATAAATGAAGGATGAGACCCATGTGCACAATGCAAAGCTACTTTCTTTCTACATACTTTTCTTTCTTTGTATATATGGTTTTCTTTTCTTATACTGCTTTTTTTAATTTTAAGGTTGGGCATTGCAAAATGCATTTCACTGTATGCCATATCATGTGTGATGGTGTGACAAATAAAATCTGAATGTAAATCTCAATCTCAACATGACTTCCTTCGCCAAGACATTTTGATCTTCAGTTCAGTTGTGTGCAAACTTTTCTGATGGATCTTATATCTCATAACTGACCACATATTAGTAAAATAACACCAGGTTCAGATTAAAAATGAGCATAACGTGTAAAATGTCAGATTTGATCAGTGCTGTTCTCTTTGGTTATAATTGGATGGTTTTCATTCATACATGACATTAGAAAATGTTTAATTATTGTGTTAGTATGGCTACCATACCCAGACAATGCAATAATAATTATTATTGAACTGATTCAGAATTAGATTAGGTGCTCTGCACATGCATCTATTTAGCAAAATGAGTAAAGTGTACAGCATGTATAAAAAGTACAGAACTTTTGTACAGAAGAGGTCTAGTTAATAGTGCTGATTATTTCCGTTCTGGTTAGGTCGCACGGAGAAAGCACGATACCGAGAAAGCAAATCAGCACCTTTGAAAGCACTATCGGACGTACATCAGCCAATAAATAGATCTCCCTCCGGAGCGTGTATACTGGGACAAGGACAGCGGTGTGATTAAATGTCCAAGTCAAGATTTAACCGTAGCTCAACGAAAATGCACTGATCATCAGCAGCTAGTGGAGTGGAAAACTGAAATGAGTGGTCCAACCCAAAGTAAAAGTCTCACCAAACCTTTTATTTACATTTTTAAAGATGAACGCTGAGTATAGTACCTTCATGTATACCTAAAGCAAAGTGGTTCTTCAAAGCAATCAAAAGTACATTTCATAACATGATGCAAAGGACATATTCCATTTTATTTTATTCATCTTTCTTTTTCTTAGAAAATGAAAAAAATAAGATAAAACAATAATTCCATTAAAGGTCTGTGATAATAGCTGTACAGTATCACTGTGCTTTGAATTTTTACACCAGTGGAATGAATGGAAGTAATATCTACAGCCAAAAGCGTGCTTGATCATTCTTATGATGAGCGGATCTTTAACTCTGAAAGCAAAAAACACCGTGTCTGTTTTCATGGGAACGTGCTACCATGAACAAACTCTTCAAATTTAGTGACTATTAAGATTTCACAGTTGATGCTGAGGAAAAAAATACAACTTTTTTAATTTATCGTGCTGCACACCAACATTGAGATGAACCTACTTCAGTGCAGTACAAGAACTTGAAGGTAAATCACGTGTGAAAGGTACAAACGTAATCCACCATGCTGTGGTGAAGGAGGTGAACAACATAAGACGACAGTCAAGTGGTGAAGACAGGATGCACATCAGAACTGAGACCGAAAGAAAAAGAAAGAAAGAGGTAAACAGTGTTTCATTTAACAGGAAGTTTAAAGATCCCCACAAACATCTGGACGTCCCTCCATTTTCAATCTGATAAACTCCCCCTCACAAAACCGGGAGGGTCATTTTTTAAAAGAAGCTTTTTACAAAGCCCTATCTGGCAACCCTGAGTAAAGACACCACTGCAGACTGCTGCTACTACATGGAAACAGGCCTGGAATCGGACCTGGAATTACACTCCGCCACGTTGGATGTGCACGTAGTTCATGGTTCGAACGTATCTCCTGGGGTGCCAAGTGTCCAGCACTTATGTCCGTACACAAAATACATTCTGTGCCATGAACGAGATCAGTTTACAGAAAAATAAAAGCAGGAAGTCGTCACTATATTCCATTCACAGACATAAAAAAGGAATGATTCATGTTTGTGCACTTGTGCGACATCCGATCCTTTCATTTTTGTGGACAGAAGACAGGGCAAATGTGTAGTATATAAATTACAAATCCTTTTAAGACAAAGGTTTGTCCATTTCGTTCACAGAATGCATTTAGTCAAGGACACAAGGTCACTTGCGCAAAGGACGAATTCAAACTACGGATATACCAATACAGAATACGAAGGTTCCATTCCGACGACCTCTTGTGGACAAACGACAACAAGAAATGAGCTGATTTTGTCATAAAGCGCATGACACTAGACACCCCATAGTTCCTACTCAACTCTTTCATTACACTGTTTGAGCACTGAGGGGAATGAAATGGATTTTTAAAAATTTTCCTCTAAAAATATATATATATATATATTTGTTTGATAACTCTTCTTTCAGGAATGATATGCTACAGATAAAAGACAGATCATTAGAATGTCAAAACTGAACCAAAGAGGGATCTATTGGGATGGAAAAGTGACATGGCTTTTAGTCGATTTCCACGTAAGCGAATCGTCTCACGGCTCCTGGACAGCCACACCGTCTGTCCTTCAGTCGTCTCTGTGTAACAAGTTTACAAAGTTCTTCACTCGTCTTTAAGGCAAGCGGTGACCAATACGTCAAAAGAGCCTTGCCATAAAACAATGCCAGACCAGAGGAGCCGTAATAGTATTGCAACAACTGAGATCATCTTCTCAACACGCGCCTAATCGATCGCTTTTGGCATCAGTGGTTTGGTATCTACTTCTATGGTTGTCCAAGCATGGCAAGGGTTTTAATAAGAAAAGACAAAAAACAAAAAGAAAAGCATGTACATTGTCAACTATTTACATACATAAACAATAAATAAATATTATTTATTTGTATTTAATAAGAGCATACACCATGGCAAAGGTGCACGCCAAGCTATTTGCCACATAAACTATACACCAGGTTTTCAAAGTCACTTAGGATTTCTGTACACGAAACTCCAACAGCCCCTCAAGTCGAGCCCTTGTTTCTTCTCAATCTCATCTCGTCAGTGCTAATTGAGGTAAACAGGACTTATGTAAACACGTTCAGAGCGCTTGAGGGACACAGAGGGACATTAGCGGTACCCCCTGTCTGTCTGGGGGACGCCCAAGTTTCACGCTAACCTTCCGCAGGGTGGCAGCAGTAGCTTCCCTTCACGAGGCCAAACGTTTTGGTCACCACAGCGCGTCACCCCGGGCCTTCATTAACGTCATAGTACACCTAGACCAGCACCACCAACACGCTATTTTACACAACTGAAATCAGGCTCATCTTTTTAAAAACAAGGCTGTACAACTTCATTATAAATATTTCATGTGCTGCTGTGTCCTATAAATAGCAAAATATAATGTCATATTTTCTACAGCTAGTTGTATCCCTTTAAGAGTTCTTAATTAAAGCATTTTAAATCACAATTGGAAATAAATAAAAATCCTCCCAGGAATGTATTAATCAAACAAATCAGACAACAGAAAAGAAGAAGAAAAATGGGATGGGATGGGGGGCAGTGCATAGATGCCGAGCAGTAATGTGAACGGGGGGTTCTGTGTGTGACGGGCGGGAGGAAAGTGGAGTGATGCTGATATCTTGCTTCGTCTGCATTCCACCCCACGCCAGCGTTGATTTAGCTTGTGATTAAGTCATTATGCTATCCAATAAATGTACAGACAGTCCTTTTTTTTTAGGCCAAAAAATGTTTCTAACACTTTGTGGTGTACATTCAGGAACATTCATATTGAAAGTAAAAAAAAAAAAGTTGAACAAAAATGTAATATTCACTAGAATTATTAACAATAACCATCGCCGTAATAATTTATCATATGTTACAATTTTTTTCATGTTTTGTTTTAGTCCAGGATCCCCACGGCTTCTTGTTCCTTATAGTTTTTCCCTGGAGGGAATCCAGATGTAAGGTCCAGACTGCTCCTCGATCACCTGCTTGCACTGATTATAAATGTCCTCTAAGGTGTCTCCTTGAACCAGAGCTGGAAAACACATGGAGTCAAACACGGAATTAGGCACGTTCTGTAATAATAGTTCATATTTGCTGTATCAATGCTGTAAATTCAGTTTAATGCAACATTTTAACTTAATACGTGACATTTCCTTTCTTTACTTGAATTGAAATAGGAGTCATTAGTCAGTAAAAGTAACAATATGAAACCTCTAGCCAATGAAAGACCTCTTTCTAGCTTTCTGTCACCATCTGACTGCTGGTTACAAACAAATTCATGTCAATTATACTGAAATAATTTAAGTATGCAGCTGTGCATATATCATAAATGTGCCAATTTAGCCCAAATTTAAGATGTCTGAGCAGTCAACATGGCTGAAACATGCTATTGAACTGCAGGTGTTTTTTACTGTAACATATGGTTAGATGTTAATGCATATACATTTTTCATGATCTGCTGGGCCACTAAACTGAACAAGGCAGAAGTAACCTGTGAAAAACTCTCCAAACTCCTGCTCCAGCTTCAAGGCGCGGTCATACGTCTTCTTGGCCTGCTCCTCCGTCAGCCTCTTATTCATCTCCCTAAAAGCAAAGCTTTTCATCAGAAGGTCACAATCCTACACTTTGACCAAAAAAAACCCAAAAAACTAAATGTGAATGACTTACATTAGTGACTCTATGGATCTAGGCTTTATGAAGATGGCGATTGGGTAGAGTTGTGCTACTTGTAGTCGTTTAATAGCATTTCCAGACACATCCAATATGCAGTGCTTCCCCTGTAACAATTCAGCCAGAACCAGACAGTGGTTAATAAGCCCGTTTGTGCAGTGATCTGAAATCCAAGGAGAAACAGCACTCACCCGCTCTGCCACAAATTTGACGGACTGGACGCTGGTGCCGTACAGGTTGTCGTTGTACTGGCCTGCTTCAATGAATTTGTGCTCCTGAATGTCTTTCTCCATTTGTTCCCGTGAGATGACGAAGTGGTAGTCCCGGCCGTCAACTTCGTAATCCCGCCTCGGCCTTGTTGTGTCTGAACAAAACCATCCAACGTGAAAATCTGAATAGTCCAGTCACAAACATCAAATATCTACACTTAAGTAAATGAACAAGTAAATAAAAAAGAAATGTACATAGATATATTATCTAAAGGGAACTAAATACTACAGTTATAGTAGGTAAAATAAATTACTTTAGCTGTAGAGGGATTTCTTATGCCTCTGTGTGCTTGTAACTAATTGGCTCACTTACCCATGTGCCCTGATATGTTAGCCGCTTTTTTTATTTTAGAGATAAATGAAAGACATGCAAATTAAAACAAAGAAATAAGTCTACAGTGATAAAATATAAACACAGAAACATTGTTCAGAGCAAAGAAACATTGAATGAAATGAACATGAAGGATCTGAGCCAAACAACAACCACAAACGTAGAACAGACACGCAGCGATGGTGCAGTAATACTCACACTACCACACGATACTCAGCACCCCGACAGGGGTCACATACAGCACAGGGTACATTCTGATGTCTACAGTAACATTTTATCCCATCTCTCCACTGACTACGACCCAGATGTACTAAGTCTTTGAACCAGTGTAAAGCCTTTTCTGGCATTACTAGCAGTTTTTTGTAGCTAATTTATAGGCGTTTAATCAAATATCCCATTAAACTACCTGCCAGACTAAAAAAATATTGTAAATGCAAAGCAACCTTTTTTGGGATTTTAAGGATAAATTCATAAAATTGTGCCAAAAATGCCACCCCAGTGACTAAGATTTCATTGTATTTGAAGCAGGATGGCATCTTTTCTTTCAATAACTAAATCTACAAATCGCCTCAGTGTCTTGAGTTGGGGTCCTCTGGAACCAGAACTGATTAATTGGTAACCTGCAAGTCCTTTTGGACAAGGGCGTCTGCCAAATGTCATAAATGTACATGTTCCTGCCTGTGTGCCTCTGTCCAATGCACAGTGTGAGAACCAGTGCATTAGAAGATTACCTGGACCCTTGGCCCACTAGTGCTAATTTCTGTTAGTTTAGCACCTTTGCTTATTTTGCCCTTCTTAGTAAATCTGGGCCACGTGGTGTATTAGGTGGATTAAATAATAGAATAGAGTAGCTAGAATGTAATCGGTTGGGGAAACGGTTTAAAAAACGTTAAGGTACGGGTAACACAAGTGGCGTAATGCTTACGTGGAACACAGGAACCAAATTTATCTGGGAACTCAGATATCAGGTCATCGTTGATCCGGTCCTTCATCGGTCCGAGGATGATCACTGGTCTGGCGTAGTTGACTGAAACAAAGGTTTAATTTCATGAGCTGGAGATGCAGAATGCAAAGAAGGAAATGCTAATAAAAGAAATGCTTACTCTCTTGCCGAATGACAGGTTCGTATGACAGAATCAGATCCTCTTGACTCCCTGGATATAAGAAATACAGATGAGCTTAATGAGCTGCTAAATGTTCAGCGTGGTGGTGGTGATGGTGACACTCGTTACTCCTAGTAGTGACAGGTTACATAATGTGCATCATTGAGGGCAATGAAGGGGGAATTCAGCACCGGACCATTCAAGGTCAAGAAATCCCTGTCTCTGCTGTGAGTGACAGCAATGCATTAGGTTTAACGATTAGAAATGTGAGCAGAAAAGGCTGAAACCTGATAGCAGAGCTGCAATATAAGCAGAAAAGGCACTTCGGTGCAGCACAGCTGTTGTCCAGGTCCAGGCTGTTTTCAAATGGAGGACCTGTGTCATCTGTTTGCAAAGTTTTGCCGGTTTTAGATGAATGCAGTTTAGTCAGCCAGAAATAAACACAATTCTAGAATTAACATTTGGTGAGTGACACCAGAGAGATTCTCTCAAACACTTTGCAAACACGGTCACATCTTTAAAACACCGAACGCCATGGGTGTGCTCTAGACTGCTCGATGCAGGGCGTAATCGAAGGGGTTTCCAGGCTGTGCTCTGGGGGCATAGAGGGGCACATCTGACGGATGGGTGCTGAGCTCGGAATAAATCACAGCAGCCATGACGCTCCAGCAGATCCACCTTATATATGAAACAGGGACACTCCCACAATGCACTGCAGCAGGTCAGTGTGCTGAGTTTCACATAGAGGTTTCATCAGATTGCAGTTCACAGGGCAGTCAGAACTCTGAACAAGCTACTCAAATATCTGATAGAATATAATGATCCAAATACTGCTACTATTTTTATTTCATAAATATGAATGCGTACCGACACTCATCATTACTGGTGCCAGCGGTGAAGCACAAAATCTGCCAAACTAAACAAACAAATATAAATGAGCTCATTTTTGAACTTCGATTAAATCTGCAGTTGGACTTACTAACAGTGGCTAACAAATGCTAAATCAATTCCAAGTCATTCCGAGCTCCAACATCATTCTGAGTCAAATGGAAGGAAGTGGAAGAATTTTTTTATTAAAGCATGATATGATTTAGAATATTTATTTTGCCAATGTCCACTCCTTCCACTCCTTCTTCCTCTTCAGCAAAAATGAGTGCTTCAGCTTTTCTGTCAGTGAAATCTCTGAAGATCTAAGTGTGATATCTCTTACATAAGTTTCTCTTTGCCAACAGGATTAGGTATCGTTGAAGTTTTACGGGGTTATGGTAATTTCTGAGCCAATATGACCTTTTGAACCAAATCCTGTGGCCGTATGTGCACACACCGAAATCTTCAGACTGGTATCGTGAAAACATGAACTGGTGTATCAGGATCTGGACTACTCAGCTTGGCTCTGGTATATATGTTGTGTTGGGACTGGCACAGCCCAGTGCTGGGGTGAGGGTTTTTGTGCTGCCCGGTGCCCGCTGTCAGAACCCATTAACCACGCTGCTCGCCATCGTTCAGAATGATAGACAGCATGAGCAATCTCCCAAGATCCTTTCATTTTTACCAGGACACAGCGTACAAAACTGAACACAGTTCAGAGACAATTCACTCAGCGAAAACGTCCCGCCGCGCTGGGCACTAAAGCTGCTCTTATGAAACCCTTGAGTGAAGGCCGGAACGGAAAACATGGTGGGCAACAGAACCAGATCATGCTGACCCAGAACAATGGACACACAGGACATTCTGCACACACAATACAACAGCTGACACTCAAAGACAAGTAGTGAACCACAAGTAGGAGGACATCAGAGACAAACATTTCAGTGAATAAAGTTCACTGGATACGTATTCATCCAACACCCCAAAAAGGTCTGCGACACATGAGTGTTTTTATTGGAACATGCAACACATTCCCAGTGTACAGAAATAGAAGGGGGAGGGTAAGAAATGGCTGAACTGCAGACATTGAGGAGTCAGGTGTTAACCTATCCCAGCATGCACTGCACACCCAGTTTCAAAAGGATGGCCGATTGTTAACAAATGCACCCCCCGAAAAAAAAAAAAAAAAAGGGGGAGGGAAAGCCGAAACTGAAAAGGCTACAATGCGTTGGGATGGGGAAGTGTTTGTGTTACAGACGGGGCCATTCCTGCTCAAGACTTACTCAGAGTCTTTGTCCCATAACCGTCGTCACCTATTCCGTGGATGTCCTACACAGCCGTCCCCAGAGAGAGAGAAAGAGAGAGAGAGAAAGAGGGGTGGGGACACGGCCGCAGAAGAGGAAGGAAGAGGTCAGTGGAGTCAGAGGGAAGGTGGCCTGATGGTGCAGTCAGAGAGCCCTGCACACGCCGCACTGAGTAACGCCGCCACCCATGTGACATTTTCGGCCAGATTTTTGATGAAGATGAAACTGCTAGTTTTGGGACAGTTGCTCAGTGCTTCATGCCCACAGCTTCTTGACTGGATCTCCAGAAGCCCACAGAGAGAAGAGCTGCCTACACCTGCCTACACCTGACCCTGCTGGAAGAGAGCGTGTACCTCACCATGAGTGCTGGTGTGAGCATGCGTGTGGTGTGTACTTACGCTCAGAGTCACTGCCATCCTGCTCACCCAGCTCCTTGTTCTTGTAGAATGGGAACTTTCGTGAAAAGATGAAGCTCTTTTTACGCTTGTCATTGAATGACTGTGAAGGAGAAAAAGCATGGAGCAAACAGGGACGTCTAATCGTCGTCACACTCATGCAGACAAAACAAGTCGCAAAAAAGGCAGGGGTGGACAACAGTGATGCAAAAAGAAAAAAGGAAAAGGAAGGGCCTGGGCCTTTTATTTCTCTTTCTCAGTAAATGTGCTTCATTTTATATTATAAATCAAGCAAGGAAGTCGGCAGTCACTGTTGACCACACCTCAGCAGTGTCTGGAACATTCTCAGACAAAAAGGTACTAATAATGACATGGACATGAAAAACCTGCTTTTGTGCCATGCAGCAAACAGGGACACCATATGATGGACATATGACGGTGGGAGACACATGCAGGATACAGGAGGAGGGTGAGTTCTGGTGTGATGGGCAGTAAAGGAAAGGGGGTGGGGTTGTAGTGTTATGTAGTGTTTCATCTGAGCAGAAGGAGCTGTTCCTACAGATTCAATTTAGTTAAGGATGCCATGTCTGATGATACCTGACAGACAGACCCGTTTAATGTTACAGCACTCTGGAGAGGACATGATGTGGAAATAGAACTAGAAAAAGCATTGAATTTTCAACCAAAATATTCTATTTTTTTCAGGCCTAATTTATCATCCCATATTTAAGCTCCCATGCTTCCTCACTTTCTTGTCACTCATCCTGTGTGCATAACCCTGTAGTACATCTCAGCTGATCCCTTTTCAGTTCGGTTCATATATAAACCTGTCACTCAAGATTTAATATCCTACAATGGCAAAGCACGACACACAACCATTTGTTATTTTGAAGACAAGAGACAGTAAAGAATGCACCAATAGCAACTTGGAAGGTTTAAAAATGTGCTTTAAATTGTTGAAATAGGGCCATTTGACACCCGCAGATTAGTTTTGTAAAATCTTTTTTTCTCCCAATCATAAATTTCGTCCTCTCTCGTGTCTATTTTTGGCCTTCATGTAAGTGAATCACTACGCAGGAAGTAGCGTCGCAGTGCAATTTTTTCAGCAGGAAGCAGGTCTTTTGTAGCGTGATGGTGTCCACCTCTGAAATGCAACATGCAGCTCTGCTGTGTTTCCGATGAGAAATAGGACTCTGTCATCCCGTTAGATCTAACGTCTGTGGTCTAGTGTCATGTATGCTGCTTAATAACGGAACATGATATATGAGTGGTGGAAAATGAATGCTGAAATAAAAACTTTGTTTCCTGTATTATTTGTGCTGATGTCCTTGAATTGTGCTGAATGCAGAAGAACACAACAAGCTTTCAGTGGTGTACTAATCAGAACCACACTAAACCTTGTTTACACACACACACACACACACACACACACACACACACACACACTCACACAAGCATAACCAGACTCTTCTTTAATCACTCTTCAAATGCCAGTAAGATGCGAGGATGTCAACAGCAGGAATATGTAAATCTATGCATTTTCTTTTTTTTCTGGACACAGTCAACATTTGAGGACTAGATGCAGATGTTGCTATGGATACTAAGTGCTAACACGGTAATGATGGACTTTCATGAACCCTTGAGAAAGCCCCTCTCTCCAAAGAAAGATGATTTTGAATGTGCAAAAAGTAAAAACAACGTTGTGCTGGTGCCAGTGTGATGGGGACGGCAGAGTTCTCTAAAGAACATGTGTGTTGGGGGGCGGGGTTCTCTATAAGGCCTGGTATACAGTGCTCTGAGAAGTGTGTGAACGGCGTGTCCATGACTGACGTACCGCTGGAATTCACCGCGAGAGGAAAAAACACAAGGTGGCAGATGGGGACACGGCGTCTAAATGAAATGATAATTACTGGCATGTGAGGAGCACCCCTAACCTGCTAATCAGCTCTTGGGGACCTCCAAGAGAAATATGCTGCTCAATAGCACATGTCAATATATGACATGTCAATAGGACATGTCAATAGGACATGTCAATATATTTCTTTCATATTTCACAGCGTGACATTTAGACGCATGTGGTATTTAAAAGCTAGGAAGATTTCATTACATTTCATGAAAGAATCTATTTCACTGTGACTTTATCCAACTGCCCCACGCCGGTGACATCTTTGAACTTACCCCTTTAGAGTCAATAGAGCCGGGCTTGGCATTAAACTTGACCGTCTTCAGACGGGCCCTCTCCTTCCTCTCCACCCTGCGGGGGCAGAATGAGGTGGAATCAAATGCTGCGACTCTGTCCTGACACAGAATTTCATTTATAATCCCCCTTTACGATGAGGGGGGATGTGCAGAAATAGCACTGTTACTGCAAGGATGTCAAGTTTCCCCATGTCAGATGCCATGATTATCTAGCACATAATGAATATTTCTGCATGTCGGAAATAATGGAAAAAAAAGTACAGAACATATTTTTTGCATTCCAACGCAATAGTTTGCTTCAAATTACTATATGGTGACTACTCCCATTATAGCTATTGGTTCATTTTACAAGCAATGAGGAAAGAAAGGTTTCCAAGTTAATCATAAGCATTTAACGCAGACAGTAATAATACTCATGCAGCTCTACAGGAATTCCTGAACCAGGGCCAAAATAGCTAAGCCAAAAGATGAAGAACAGTCACGTCTCAGATGGAACGCATTAATCAGACATTAGAAACATTAATCACCCACCTCCTCTTGCTGGGGATGACCCCCATTTCCTCGCTGTCTCCATCTGGTGTCACACGCCTGGCCTGCCACCATTCATCATCTGAGGCGTTGATGACGTGGAGGATGTCCCCGTACCGGAAGCTGAGGCCCTGGCTGGGCAGGCCGCTATCCTTGGCTTTTTCATAGTCAAACAGAGCCCTGCCGATACACACACACACACACACACACACACACACACACACACACAATCAGCCCACTACCCACATGCACCCGTATCCTCAGCAATCTGTCACCATGTCAGCCATGTAAGGACATTCCATACAGGCAAGGCAGAATGTTGGCAGATATCTGAAGCAGTTTTTCAGATCAGTCTGACTGTAATTATACACTCCATACGCTTCTCAGCGACAAAGACACTGTTGTGCAGAAAGAAGGGAAGTGGGGATCCAATTCACAGCAACGTTGTTGAAAGTAGACTACCCTCCTAGCTTAACTGTAGATTCTCCCGCTACATACAACAAGTACATTCAATAAGGCAATTATAGATTTCTATAGATAATCAAATAATATATGAAGTCAGTTAAAAGAGCTGAAGTTCTATTTTTCTAAGGTGTCATGATACAATCAGTATTAACACCTAGATACACCCGGCCTCTTATGGTGATGAAAACAAATTCAATGGCACAGAACAAAGGTTTCAAGTTCTGACTACGAGAACTTGCTAATTAGGACAATTCTCTTCCGAAGTTGCTAATGCAATACAATCAGCTGAAGAAAAGCACACGGTTTTAGGCAGAGCGTGCGGCGCTGATAAACAGCACAATGCTGATGGAGCTCTGATTCGCCGTAACAACTGCAGTCGAGTCTCCATGGTAACACAGCGCCTGCTGGCATCAACACGCCAAAGAAAGGGGCAGAATAAGGGAAGAATACATACCACGGTCACACATTCCGCCTATTAAAACATGTTTCGACTCCCTGCTCGGACGCGTGGCCAGTTATGTCTTGGTTACAGAATGTACATTTTTGGGAAACAGGTTGGTTACCGGACCAACGCCTGGACAGTAGACTCAGCCCCGCTATTATTTGGGTGTGTGTAAAGTTAATGTGTATCTCTACTTTAAAATGATAATAGGACGTGAAAGGCATGGGAAGTTTTAATGGAGTTTTTAAATGAATTATGGCTCTGTAACAGGCCTCATCTCTGTTACAAGTATAAACACTAAGATTATTTTGATTGATTTTTGTAGTTAAGTGTGCAGTGTTCCTATTTAATAATCTGTTGGTTAGTTTGTGATTTGAACCGGCCGGCTAAGAGCACACTAACGCGGTTTATGGATATGAAGTGACTGTGGGGAGTTTTAAATGTTTCTCCGGTGCTGGGGAACGGCGTAGCTAAGGGTAACCAAAGTGGCTTTCAGGCAGAGGTAACGAAGTAATATGATTAATTCATGTGATGCTATATATCTGAAATGGTTTTAAAAAGCATATTAATTTTTGAATGTGCAATATGATATTGATGACCTGTTTAATTTTTTGGTGTGAATTTATATTCTGTCTGATAAATGGTTTGGTCCAGGTCTATAAAGACTGGTCCAAGCTCTCAGTCGAGAGAAGAGTTGGCGAATGATTGGACTTAAGGATTATTATTTATATATTTTACAACAGTATTTATTGAAGTTTTGTTTAAGTATTATTTAATATACAGAGTCTGCTTCTGGTCTGCATCCACTCCTGTCATCTTCCCTGCCACCATCACCACTCAGTTGTCCTGCACAGGGGGATCTACAGGCCTCCCTTACAGGCTCAATCAAATGGCTCAATTACTCTTGATCTATAAAAATATATAGTGACTGTTTTACAGTGTTCTGACAACTGATCTGTGATGACGCTTGGCCATTGTGCTGAAAAAGTCAGTTGTCATTGAATCTATTTCTACAGGTGAGACAAAGGTTTCATAGATATTACTTGAGGGTTGAATGATGATATCATTTACATCAATGGCGGAAAGTCCTAAACTTTTTAACTTCTGAAAAGTAGTAATGTTTGCTACCTGTACAAATGAGAGATAATTCATGAATAACGTCGAGTTGCTCACTCTTGTTCTACGTCATTACTGTTGCCTGCAGACACCCATTAGTTTACAGTTCTTCAGGTCCTCATCAAACAAACTGCCTTCTGCTACAGCCAAATATTTCAGGTCTGCACCGAAGTTCCTCTGCACCGAAGTTCCAACGTTGTCCTGCATAGTTGAGTCGCTGTGCCTTGATTCCGTGTGAGGGGTATGGAGGTACATCTTGTAAAGTCTGTGAAAGACTGATGCAATATAACTTGTTGCTGTGTGGAAGTTTTCAGGTTCATTCACAGCTGATTCTGTTTTAAATGTCTCTGTCATTTACGTAGATGATCATTAGTACCTGTTTAGTATAACTGATTGATCATACTGCAAAAGCCCTGCCTTTATACAAGTGTACCTAAAAATGTTGGTTTGAAGGCAAAGGCAATACAGAGTTTCCTTTAGTTTTCTCACTTTGCATTTTGTAAACGATTATTATTACAATTAATTACAAAATGATTATTAAAACAATTATTATTTAGACTTTTGAAATTATTCTTAGTTTACTGCATTCTTCACATGATTTTTTTTAAAGAAAATCAAACATTCGTCAGAGCGTTCTTCCCAACTCTGTTTCATAAGTTCCCATAAACGTGGTTTGAGTCTGGAGACTGTGCTGGCCGCTATTTGTTTTCAAGCTTTCCATCTTGTTCTTTTCACACAAGGTAGTGCAGCTACCTTATGGTAGCTTGGACTTATGCTTTGGATCCTTATCTTGCTGTTGCATGGTGCTGCAGAATGCTGTTTTACTCTTAACACATCACCAACCCTGGATCCTTCGTAGCGGCCCCAGACTGTTTATTTCCAACAGTGGTGACGGTGAAGAACAATCCTAAACTCTTTATTAATATTCTGCCCCTGCACAGAGGTTCAATGAACAGCTGCTGTCCCGTACCTCGCACCTCCATTAACACACTAATGACTGCCATGACAACACATCCGTTCTGAAAAGGGGGCCTATGACGCACACCCTGGGTCCAGTGGCTTTGTTTTGCCGGACTGACAATGAATCCCCCTCTAAATGATTCTCCTTTGAATTTACATTTAGAATCAATAAAATGTTATAAAAAAAAGCGAACTGCAATTAACACAAAAAACAAATCCATTAAATGTTAAAATAAGGTCCAATTGTATAAATAAAAGAATATGTAGGTAGTGAAAAACAGCATTATTCTACTGAGGACAACCACATGCCACCATTATTTAGTCATAAAGGATTGATCGCTAAATCAATATCAGAATTTGCTGTAATTAATATACTGAACAGCGTCTGAATGGCACTGGCTGTATAATTACTGGTCTGTTAAAAAAAAATGAATTTAACAAATGAATACATTTTACTTTTCATTACGCTGACTGGCATTTCAGCAAGAACACGCCGCCCTCAGCACCAGCGCAGAATTTGCTTCTTCAGGTGTGATCGTGGGACATTTGGGAATCATGTCCAAGTCTTCTTTGAATATAGCTTATTACTGATGTTCTGGATAAGTGTCTATGTCAGCGCTCTGTTCATGTGACAAAATAACAGGATGTGTCAGCTGATCTGTCCAGGTAGGGGCAGAGCTGCTGCCTCAGGAACATTGCTGCTGTGCTGCTGTGTCAGACGCTTTCATAAATTCATCGGTTTTCATGGCTGAAAGTGCAGTAGCTCAAAATAGTGACAATTGTCAGCTCAACTCGAATCAGCTCCACGGACATTCGCGGGTTAAGGGGTTAATGTAGCATTAACTCTGCAGCCTCTCTGTCTTTAGTCATCTGGGTGTCGGCAGAAGAGGCGCGTCATTCGACCAGCGAGCCGTCGCCGAGGCTGTTACCGAGCAGGGACGACTACAGTAATGAAGAGCAGCTCTACAGAAGACGAAATAAAAAAAACTTCCACGACTAATTAACAGGCCCTGGAATGGCATTAATAAGAAGGCAAGAGAAGATCGTTCCCCTGTGGCATTGGCTCTTATTCTCTTCTATTTCCAGTTTCCTTGGCAGCAGAGTGAATCTTTGGTGCTGGGAATCAGCATACTGTGGAGCACAAACTGACGTCCGGACTTTGCTTAGTCATCACCGTCTGCTGACAGTAACACCTCCATTACTGCTCCCCACCGACAGGGCTGGAACTGTTTCGGGAAGAGCTGCAATGCTGCGGTAGACGGAGGAACCTCCCTCCCTCCCCACAGCTTCACCTGCACACGGACTTCACCGAGCCATCCGCATCCCAACAGAAGGCGCTGGGATGGAGAGGGCCATTAATGACGCCCTGGGGACAGACAGGCAGGGCAGGGAATCGCTCCCAGATGCCTGGATGCTGACGGCGGCAGATTCAGCCACTCAGGAGGCAGAATCAATTCATGTCCGGAATTGCTGCACAATCCTCGGTGCAATGGTTGGGCATCGTTCCCTGTGGTAAATTCCAGTTTTCCTTGCGGCAGAGCTGATTCAATTTGCCTCTACTCGCCTCAATATTCCCTTCCGATGAACCTGCGGTCATCGTACATCAGTCCCGAACCAGCGCAGCTAGCAGTTCCTCAGAATGCTGGTGTAGCTATCGCGGCTGGCCGCCTGATGTATGCGGTGGCATCGCCCTCAGCGCTGCGAGACTCAGCAAATGAGCCCCCGCGGGAACGGCTTATTACATGGATCAGCTCCTGCAGTCCAGGACACTTTCCCGCTACGGTGTCACGCCGAGCCAGTGCGGAGTCTCCACGCTCTCCACTCGTCTCCTTTTCATTTGTGTGGCTAATCATGCAGTGTTTGCCTGCTGCATTAAGGTGGCTAGGTTGTGTATTTAGTGCTCTCACCAAAAACCAGCCCCATGAGACAAACATTTCCTAGTTTAAAATGTATAGGGTGTTGATGGTTCCTAGTTCAATAAACCCACCAAAGGTCAAATTAAATGTCATCAATTTGTAGCCTGATTCTGCCAAAATCTACCCAATCTGGCAACACTGGCAGCATGTGTTTAAACTAAAGATGCATTCAATAATTGCATTATTTACATAGCTTCTTCTAAACATTAACATTATTAACAGTGCTAATTAATGTCAATAAAAAAAACATGGCACATGCTGTATGAAGCATCACTATAGTTGTATTATTAAACATAATGAAATGTAAAGAACAAGTAGTAGCATTTCAATGCATCCTGTGATCTTCAATTAAACACATTAATGTGTTAATAATGCATTTATATCCTTTTTCCTCAGAGGGAACCTCTGGAAGGTGTGAGTTAAAGGGCTGCAGGAAGAACCTGGTCTATCAGCTCCCTCGGTGGACTGAGGAACAACAAGCCAAGCTCCCCTGGCAGAAGCTGACATTTAAAATGGTGCGATAGGTGCGTACGGCTGGGGCACTATGTGATGCAAAGTGGCTGATCACGTTACCTGACATAGAGGGAGCGCTTCTGATTGGTGCGCAGGGATCCCGATCCGGAGCTCATGCTGTGGTTCATCATCTGCTCTCGCAAGTCATGGATTTTGGCCTCGAAGCGAGCGTACTCTGCAAAGGGCAAAAAAAAGGATTTGGGTTAGAAAAGTGCCCCAGAAAACAGATCCATGAGCGTAACACAGATGGCTGGGATCAATAGGATCATGCAGCCAATACAGGTGGGCGGGGTAGCGAGTGTCCATCCCACAGGCATACTATACATATAGTATTAAACATTAATATTGCACATAGTGGCCAACAATCAACACTGGGACATAACTGCAATACAAATATTATATTTATAATTTGGTCTTAGGTAAAAAAAAAATATATATATACAATAAATGTTACAAAACCGATTATAAACACTTATAAAATAATACAATTATAACATTTAAATTTCGGCTCATGTGATCATCTAATAAAAAGCTCATCATTTTGAAGGAATAATGGACATGGAACAGCTGTCATAGAAACAGAAACAGTCTCTTCATGTTTTTCAGAGCTTTATACAGTAAAAATTTAATGTAAATGTAAAAATTCAACATCTCAAAAAGCAAAAGCAAATCTTTCAGCTTTTAATTTTTCCTAATTACTCCCCCCTTTTTAATCAAAGGTCTCATAATTACTAGCATCAGTACAATATCCAGTAAGTATACTGAAAACAGTTTGTTTGTTAGTACAAGAACTCACATTCAGGGAATAACTCATTTAAAGTGAACAACCTCACATCTAATTAAATATCTTAATGATTGGAAGACATTTGTAAATACAACATAAAACTGAAAATGATCAGCAATCTGAATCCACAAAAGACTGTGTTACAGCCGGCGCTGCCACGCTGATCAGAATTCCTTTTTTCATTGACGTTTGAGGGAAATATGAAATATAAATAAGAGGATGGAGGAGAAGAGGATGAAGCTCCGTTTCAGGGGGGCTTTACTGAAAAGCTGCAGATGCCGGAGCTAAGGCTGAACATGCTCTGTACTCACCGGGTTGCATATGTGACCTTGGGCATTTACTCAAGGGACGGTCCAGACCGTTCAACCCCACACACACACACACACACACACACACACAAAGACAGATTCACAACAAACCCAGCACTGAAGTCTTTCTTTACCCAAGAGAATTCCTGCACTTCAGCAGCTGTTGGGACCACATCTGGAGAAAAAAAAGCCTCGAGGCATAGTTTCAAAAGGCAAAAAAAATGCTGCAAAAAATCCTGCTAAAAAATTGATCGTATTGATTCTAACAACAGAAATCAGTAAATCAGCAAATGAAGGAACCATTTAGAACCCAATGGAAAAGTACATCTGAGCATCCATCCACCGTCACTGGAGAACCCAGAGCCGGTCCTGTGTCCCCCAGCTCCCAGAGACTCGCTCGGGTGGGATTCACTGCAGATTACAGCAGGACTGGTGCACAAAAACCCACACGTTCACACATGGCAGCAGAACAAAAAAACAACACAGGAGCTTTTGTTTTAAGCTTCTGAACAAGCGGGGGATTATGGATGTAGAAAATGGCACACAGAGCAGCTGCTCAGTTTTAAAACCCCACACAGAATTGCAGATAAGACCAGTTCAGTGCATCTTCATGTTCAACAACAACACATAACACAAGAAAAACAGCGCACACACACACATACACACACACACACACACACACACGGAGACAAGTAAATAGCTTCATACCTCCTCTGGATGAGAGCAGCGTGCTCTCTGTCATTCAGCCTCCCTCAATCAGCACTGGATGGTGAGTGCACACACACACACACACACACACAGCCATATGCGTGCGCACACACACACACACTGAAATGCGCCCGTACGCCGCTAGAGACCGGCAACAAAGAGCAGGATGAGTGGTGCTCCGTTCGGACGAGGCGCTCCCAGTCTGTCCGGCTCCACCCCCCCATCCTTCAGAATGAAAGATTTTGTACCGCGTTCTCAGACGAAGATCGCGGACAGCGAGAGGTGCAGCTATTTGTAGGCTTTCCTGCACACCGCACGGATCGACTTCATCCTGAACCAGGTACACGGTGCGCGGTAAAACCAGACTCCTTTCATTTCATTACTGGACACGGTCAGCACTGTGCATGGGATTAGGACTAATGGTTTAACTCTGGGCACAACTTTCAGCAGCTGCGATTATGATGCCCAGGCTCAAATATTGGAGCCAGACGGCAGACGGAATTTCTGGACGCTTTACAAGCCCTTCACCTCCTTCATCTCTCCGGTGAAATCCATCTCTACAAATCCTCCACAACATGGTAATAAGATCATAATCACACAGAGGACACTCACATAATGCTCTACCTTCTGTATCAAAAGACACGAGGGAGGCATTTACAGCATTTATCAGACGTCCTTATCCAGAGCGACTTACAGTCAGTAGTTACAGGGACAGTCCCCGCCTGGAGACACTCAGGGGTTAAGTGTCTTGCTCAGGGACACAGTGGTAGTAAGTGGGGTTTGAACCTGGGTCTTCTGGTTCATAGGCGAGTGTGTTACCCACTAGGCTACGTGATTACTGGACAAGGACCAAGGATGGGAATGGAAACCCGCTTGTCACATTGACAAAAGGAACGACGCAAATACTGGGCCCACACACAAGGGGATATTAATAAAACTAATATGGCACAAAGAATAAAAAAGACTTTCTCACACAAATTTGACAGAACAAGAACAAGACAGAGCAAGGAAACGTTTTATATTAATACTAATGAGTAAAGAAAATCGAGGTAAAAGAACAAGACGCGGGACCGGAGCGACATCACAGGAAGAACGTGTGGTGTTTGTATGCTGGCAGACACTCATGGTGAGTTGTGTTTGACTCGTGCTGAAGCTAGTTTGCGGTTGCTGTTTAGTTTTCGTGAATCTGGAACGCGTACCGTCCTATTAGCTGCTGCATTACAGATGAGCATGACTGTACATGTACATAATGAGACAAGATTGATGTTTCATTTAATCATCATTTAACAAGATCTTTACATTTTTAAAAAAATTGACAGCATTAAAATCTTTAAGATGCTGATGAATACTCCAGGGGGTTAAAAAATACATGAGCTGGCCTCTGGCTTTTCAGATCATCCAACAATGTTTTCATAAAAGTCTCATCTGGGATATTAAGGAATTTAAGGAGAAAGCAGCATGATGACCAGCCTGTGAGTTTGCTGACTGAACGCTCTTTCTCAGTCTACTGTGGCTCCACCAGGACGCGATCGCATGTGACAGGTGACCCAGCGCATCAGGAAAGATAATGGCCTGGAATTTGAAGCTCACACTGGGCTGCTACAGGTTCGTCCACGGAGAGGCAGAGAAGACCCTGTAAAAAACCCAGGGAGATCCGCCATGCTAAAGTGTCCTGGGGGGAACTCAACACGTCAAGGCACATGACCACCTCTTCCCTCCCAACCACCGAAACCAATCCCATCTACACAGATCACAGATGCTCCAAACCTGCTCCAAAGCTGTTATACAGCTGTAAAATATTCTGATATTCTGCATTATTCTGATCCTCTCACCTCCTCTTTAGGAAAATCCATCACTTTCACAGCGGCACCCCAGATGGCTGAAAGAGGCACAGCTGGGAAAGGCGCTCGGCGCTCTACAGAGGGCCACTGCAGCAGGTTCCCCATCTGGACAGCCGCAGCAGTGCCAGCGGTCAGTAAAGCCTGGCCTGGAGGGGAGCGTCAGCTGCTGCTGTGTCCCGTGTGGCCCCGCCGATGAGTCAGGGCTGGAGTGGTCGCCGCGTGAGGAACAGCTTACGGTGATGAGCACACAGCGGCTCAAAGCTGGCATGGCCACCACACATATGTCTTATGGCATATGGAATCAAAACACCTCCACTAAATGATGATGACAACAGGGGACATTTGGAAAAAAATCATGCCGGCCCTAGATCATTCAGAAACAGAATGGATTTGTAGTCTGGGTCCATTGTGGTGGATAAAATTCATTATGTGACAAAAAAAAAAGTCTGTAAAATGTCAGTATCTGCTTTCAGGCTAGTGTCGGGATAAGAGTTACATCCCTGGGACTATGACTCCTCCCACTGAGGTTAATTCAAATTCAAATTTTATCTGTCACGTACACAGTCATACACGGTATGATATGCAGTGAAATGCTTGTGCGACTGCTGTTAACCTCAATATTAGAAATATTCAAATATTAAAAATATTGCAAATATAAACAAATATTACAAATGTATGTTTATAAACATAAATTATATTATATGTAACAAGTAGGAAAATATTTTTTGTAAAGTGTAAGTGAATAATTCAGCATCACTGTAAGAACTGGGATCTTAAAAGGAACTATCCCATGAAGTCTACTATTTCACAAAGACCTTCAGTATCTGTCTGCTGAAACCGACCTGAAATTCCTGAGACCACCAGGATACCCCTGCAGAGGGGGTGGCAGCCTAGTGCAGAGGTTCCCAAACTGGGGATGGGATTGGGGGGATTGGGGATGGGTTGTGCAGAATTGTACCTACGCTGAGGTTACCAAAATGATATTAGTAAACTGCATAAGATCTCAATAATGTACCTAAACTCTGTATAATCCTGTACACTATATAGACTAGAGCTGTAAATCTTGGCCCGGGTCAGGTCGGGTTGGCTTGGCTTGAAAATTAGTTTTAGTTTATTTGTTCTATTGAAAGTTTGAAAAAAAGGGGGACAAATTCCAGATCTGAACGCCTGAGCTGCCGCTCTCTGAACGGTGAAGCAGAATGACCAAAGCACTCTTTACACTTATCAGCATTTCTAGCCACTGCAAGACCATAGACAGGCTAGTTAATGTCACAAAGTGATACTTTCATGAAAGGGGACCTTTAGACATTATCAGAACATCTTTATTGTCATAGTAACAGGTACAATGAGATTAGGTGCAGTCCCTGAGCCAGAGAGGTATCTTAAATACTGTGTGTAAAAAAGGCTAGATTAAAAAGAAGACATATACTAATAATACAAAATATACATTTTAAATTAAAGGGTGAGATAGAAACCTTATTGCACATGAAAAAGAAATTGAGTTGGAGGTCGAAAAATTGATTAAATGACATTCAGTGCCTTGATGGCAACAGGGTAGAAGCTGTTGTTTAGTCTGTTTGTCCTGTATCTCTTGCCTGATGGCAGCAGTTGGAACGAGCCATGAGCGGGATGTGGAGAGTCCTTTATAATATTTTGTGCTCTCGAGGCAGCGAGAGCTGTGCAGTTTCTTCTAGAGGGTAAAGAACAGCCAATGATTTCCATGGCACTGTAAAAAAACTGAATGTGTTACTGTCATTTATTTTAATGCACCATACAGCATAACAGTCGAGTTGTGTTGGGTCAGACTGAATTCTGTCAGGCTCAGGCTGGGTAGGGACGATTATAGCTCCTTTGTACATCATCCTTTGTAGGGATGATTACAGCTCTTAAACAGACTCTATAGAGCCTGCAGTGTAAAACAGGGTCAATAAAACCTACAGCTGCTGTTTATTTCTTTGAAAATAAAAAATTGTAAAAATTGTCTTTTAAAGTGTGTATGCGGGAAGAAATTGGGGTTGGGGGTGCTGTCTTGTCTTGGACACAGAAAAAAAGGTTGGGAACCACTGACACACTGACACTCGCCTATGAACCAGAAGACCACAAAGTCAAATCCCACTTACTACCATTGTGTCCCTGAACAAGACACTTAACCCTGAGTGTCTCCAGGGGGGACTGTCCCTGTCCCTACTGATTATAAGGCACTCTTGATAAGGGCATCGGGGAAAATGTGTAAATATAACTTTATGCAAGGTGATGTCTGTTGGAAAAGCATCACACTACAGCATCTAATTATGAGACACAGGTCCATCTTCTCCTCAACATGGCTGATGCTTCAGGTTGATGTCATTTGACAGCCTGGGTTGCTTTTTTGCGCTCTGCCTCTTACACATTGATTTATGGCTCTTTGTACCATGCCCTGTACTATGCGCTACCTCATCAGCTATGCATGCCTGAACAGTGCATCTGTTCATTTAGGGAATTCTGTCTGAATGCTATTTATAAATAGCATGTTGCAAAAATGCACTGCGCAAAAGGCATAGAAAGTCGGCCATAAATCACAAAGTCCTGTAAAGTGTGACCAATACTATTCATTTTGTGAGCTGCCGATTGATCCCTGCTGCCCAATGTGGTCTATATACACATACATGCATTCATGAGATCATTAAAGTTGGTGAATGGGAATACACAGGAGAAAAAAAAAGTGCTGAATCTTTATAACAAAGAGGCAAAATTAAAAACTGGCTCTCGCCGCTACTCCTGAGCGGGACCCGAGCGCTCCTGCTTGCTTTTTGTATGCATGCTTCCTCTACTTAATTGCCAGTCTGTGGGGGATGGCGTATGACAGATCCAAAGGCGCTGTGAGGGAATGTCCTGACATCGCCCGCGCTGTTACACTAACTCCAGCTGGCAGCTCGCTCCAGCGCTGCTGCTGCTGCTGCTGCTGCAGGCGAGGCCGGGACGCCTCCCTAACCCGCCGTGCCACCCGCACGGAAAGCAGCGCTCGTACCACAGCACCTGACGACAATGAGGGAGATCACTGATCGTGCAAACCCTCTGCCTATAAAGCCATGACTCTGCCAGGATAAAAAAAGGCTTCAGTAATTTAATTAACGTCTTAAATCACAGACATTAAATCGCTTGGAAAATGAACATTGTGACAGTGATTGGCGTAAAAAAAAAGGGTTCAATTGGCATATGTTTAGTAAAACACTATCCTACTGCTGCTGTACCAGAACACCTTAGCACGTTAGCGTCCCCAGAGGGATGACTGAGATCCTTGCCAAGATATGGGATAGCGTTGCACATGTATTCTGACTTCAAATCACAAGCAACCCAGAACTTGATTCAGAACTTGTTGAGTTTTAAGGAAATGTACTGCTGGAAGGGACAGCGAGACTTGGTTGGAAAAAGTAGCTTGTCGACAGTGATGTGCTGGCCTGGGTTGTGAGACTTGATGCTGTTAGTAACAAACATCTGCCAAACGTTTGAGACTGCTGCAAACTTGTCTGTTGTTACCCGTTGAGTGCGTAGGTGTCTCATGATGTCCTGGAAGCGTTGTATTTTTTTTGGAAGCCATCGTGCTCTTGACGTGTGAGATCCCCAATGTTGCCGACCATGCATCAGCAAGCAATGGAATTCTGATCAGACATGTCAGAGTCCGAACTCTCCTGCAAATGAATGGATACTTCCCCGCCATCCAAGTCACAGGAGCCCATGTTCTGCAGCAGAGCCAAACCCTCGGCAGCAGTGTAATCTCTTGGCATCTTTGCGGCTCGTTTGTACCCATAAGTTCTTGAACATTGTTAATGCATGTAGTAAACTATCCCTTTTATTTTATTTGTTGCCGATTTATGCAACAGAAGGCAATGGAGACAGAGAGGAAGGCTGCTGATGTGCCAGGACTTGTATGGACAACTCAGTGCCAGTTACAAGAGAACTGCAACAGAAATCGCAGCAGGTTTACTGTGCCTCACAGGTAATAGGTTCTTCAGTAAAATGAGACCCCCATTTACAAATGAATGGGATCCAATTGCCAGTGATTGAGTCCTTTGTTTCAAATCAAGGGGGCATTTGGCCTACCTCTGGTAGGGCTGAGGGGGTCAGAGAAACCTGGGAGTTCTCGTGTTAAGGGATATGTTTTAAACACTATAAAGTAGGAGTACAGCAATACATCATGATACTTTCTTTGGTAAAAGATGATCGATACACTGCTATCCAGCATCAATGTACAGAACCTTAAGCTGAACACTTTTCTATTTTAAAAGTGTGGGGCTTGTTAAACAAGTGGATATTCACAGCCTGATTATTCACTATTCCTCAATTCCTCATTCAGGATGATATCAGCCAATGAATGCGTTTGGATGCCATGAAAAACTTAAATGTTTTGACCCAAAACTTGCACGGATCAAATATATGTTGTGAATTCAGCAGTGTTTCATAGGCCTGTCATAGTATAGGTCAGATTTTCATCTGAAGGCCTGAAGTTGTGGCCACTCTGATGTAATCTCAATAGAAATGCTGTGGGCGGTGACGGACAAGTGCTCTTATCTAATGCCCTCACCTGTCTGGTAGAGGTTGCCTCTGTCTGACGGATTAGCGAACCGCCTTACGTTCACATTAAACACGTATGGAACGAACCCTGGGTCCACCCTGCAATGACTTCAGATTTTCTGATAAATTCATTTAAAGATGGGACAGGCGCTGTAAATATTCAGACAATTCTTAATATAAATAAATAATCAAATAAATAAATAATCATCACTTCCCAACAGCGGCCAAAGTTTGATGTGTTTCTCTGGGAGACAGGGAATTCACAGAGTGGCTCACAATATAATGTTATCATGAGATGTTGGGCATGATAATACTGATTGAGTCATATATTGGAGGAAATTCTTCCACAAAATCCCTAATCTCTATGTAACTGATGAAAAAAGTAGAATTTGATCATGAATTGCTACATTATTCCAAAATATACAAATATTTAACATTGTTTCACACACAAACCATGATGAATGCTGGATAAAAGCATATCAGTAATGCACCAATACAGGATATATTACATCCTTTTATGTAAACTGATTCATTGTTCCACCCATTTTTTTGTGCATTTAGTATAGAATTACACCAACGCTGTTCAATATTACAGCCAATACAAAGTACAGAGTAATGTAATCACACTGCTTTCCAGTAATATAAAACCATGTTCAAATGTCTAAATCTAAAGTAGGTATTTTTTGTGAGCAATATATATAAATAAATATATAAAGGTAATTACAACAACTTATTCAAAGTTGTCTATTAGTTATTTAAATCATTTCTCCATTGAAACACAACTGTGTCCACTAACCAGTCCCAAACACTCTAAATGATTTTGTTTCAGTCAGGAACCTTTGCTATTTCTGTGCTTATGTTAACACAACAGAGGTAGGCGCATGCACAAATGGTGACACACACTAATGTGTCTAAACAAAAAGGCCAAAAGTAAGAACTCTCTATTAAAGTGTAGAAGAAAACCATCAGGCAGTATAGCGGAGAACCGAGAGACGAGCACAGGGCTGTACATTTCATCTAGATTTGTGGCCCTTATTCAGAGCAACTTACAATGTGCAATGTGATGGTAACAATGTTACCATCAGTGAAGTAATCACTTTTCTGTACATCTGTACACGAGGTAAAATCTGGGACACACACACAAAAAAAAAAAAAATGACAAAGACTTGGCTCAGTAGTCCTTGGGCCAAGGAACACCATATTTTTTGCAGCTTCATTATGACAGGGAGTTGACAGGGAGCTGGTAGTTAGCTGCACAGATTCAGTGATATTCAGATAAAGTTTGAAGAACAGAATGTCTTCATGTATGAATAAAATGTCATGCCTAAACTACACTGTGCTACATTATGCCTGATTCCAAAGTTAAATGAAGGCATCATGTAATTCAGTTCATTGATCACTCATTTCATATTGCCAACTTCTGTCGGATCTCAAAGCCTAAAAATATTCAAATCCAGACTCAAAACATTACTGTTAATTGACGAATAAGAAAGCAACTTGAATATTTTCAATCATTTCATTTATTTTATGTAATTTCTTTCCACTGATTTTTTGTTATTTTAATAAGAATATTAAGCATTTTCCTCAGACTAGGGGGGAACCTGCTGCAGAACTGGTTTCAGTATGTAATCGTTGGGTGGCAACATCAGGATGTAGCTCCTCCCTCATCAATCTCTCTGCACAGGAAGCAGTTAAAGGAAATCAAGAGTTCGCAGTGCAGCTGTATGTGGAGATACCGCAACCTGATTGGCTGTCGGTTCCCCACTGCGTACAGAGTGCGAGTTCTAACAAGGCTCTTCTCAGAAATCAATCAGGCCAACATCAGGGAATCTGGCACAAGGCAAAGGGCCCTCTCATTACGCCATCCATCTGCACTGTATATTCCTAATTGCTAAAGTGAAAAATAGTGAATCAGTGGTCTAACCTAGTCACACTTTTATCAGTGAACAACAACAATGAAAATGAATTTATCCTCAGACATGTCCTGGAGACTGGAACAGAGTACAGAGTGCAACACTGACTTCCAAAGCACTCTGGAGCTCACAGCATCCTGTCCATCTGGTTCTCTAACCTTCTGTAAGTTGCCAGTCGGTCAGGCATCGAGGATATTGCCCCTCCTGAGCCACAGAGCTCATCTGTGAGCACAAATGTCCAATGGCCACACTGATAAGATCATGCCTGCCCGGCCAGGGTCTCGGGTTGCGGTTAAAGTCAGATCACACTCAGATGCAGGGTCAAATACAAGAATCAAAGTCTGATAGTTTGCAAACCTATTCCAAACCTAAATTTATTCTAATCAAATGAACCAATAATTATTGTTATGGACAGAAACTTTTCAAACTGAGTTTGATGTGTGTTATAAGAGATTAAAGGACTGTGATCTCAATTTTTGAAGGCAGACAAAAGGGGCAGTGGTGGCCTAGCAGACTTGGAAGAATTGGAAGATTGGATTAAATTAGGGTTCTTCATCAAGGTACCGTCCCCACACACTGCTCCCTGGGTGCCTGTCATGGCTGCCCACTGCTTACCAAGGGTGATGGTTAAATACAGAGGACACATTTCGTTGTACCATCGTGTGCCGTGCTGCAGTGTTTCACAATGACAGTCACTTCACTTTTGTATCCACTGTAAACTTTTTGTGGTATTTGATTGGTTGACACGGAGTCAGAGTGTGATCATGTGACACGTGTGACCATGCTGCTGGAGCAGTGCTGAGGTAAAAAGGAGGTGAGGAAGGAAAACACACAGCTAACTGGAGAGCAGGAAACAGCCACCCAACCGTAACTCTTCACACTGGACCAAGGAGAGACCATCTCTCCAGGCTCAGCAGTTGCCAGGGGAAACAAAGTCTGGGGACATTTAGTCTAAGCCGATGCACAAGCAGGCATAACATCCTTCTTGCATCAAGGCAAAGGGGAGGCAGGTTAGCTGGGAGACAGGAAGTGGGGTGGGGGATTCCAGCACAGGTCACGTGGTGTGAAGAAGCAGGGGGTGAGAAGTTGGGTTAAGGCAGGTGCACACGTCCCCAAGCACAAACGGCCCCCCGTCCACCCTGGAGCCCACCACAGTCCTCCCCTATGTGAGGCTCCCATGTTCAGAGCTGCGAGGGCAAGGTGAGACTTTAGCCCAGGCTGCTGATCACATGTCACAAACCTGGTGCAGGAGGCGGAGCCCGGAGTGGCGAGCACAAGGCAAGTTCTGACGGGCGAGAAAAGAGAGCAGGCGTCAGTCGTCATTACAACAATGCACGCTCGTGTGGCAGTTTACTGTGCAGCTCATCAAATATTAACGTAAACGATCTGCTTGCAGTGCATTATTTGACACTGTTAACCACCACATTTTGTTGGTTGATGTGTGAATTAAATCATACAGAACTAAAACTATAAATGTCAAAGCCACATTTCTGACAAAATATTAATAAAATATGGCATCTCCCATGTAGCCACTTGGAAAGCACCTTCAATGATACACAGATGACACACACACACACACACACACACACATCTCTGCCAAACATTGCCGCAAGACAAAGGAGTCAGAATGTCCTCCAGCCAGTGGTGACATCATGGAACCACTACGGGGACTAATGCAGGCTGCACATTTCTGCATAGCAGCTCTAACCAGGTAATTACCCTCATAAATCACGTTATCTCCTCAGCTCGGTGCCCCAGCTTGATGAATGGGGAAGGGCTTTTAGCTAAACAGGCTAGTCAGGAGGGGACCGTTGCTATGGCGATACCTCAGCACACTCTGTTGCTCCAGCAGAATGGCCGCACTGACTTTAATCCGATTTGACACCATGAAAACCTGTCCTGTGCACAGTCATGGAGATGCGGCCCAAACAAATGCATGCGTTGGTCCTATTACTTGCATTGTGTCTGGAACCTAGAACGTTCTGCAGCATCCTCTGCCTGTGGTAACACACAACCTCTACAACCTTCCAGCAAACAGTCAGCAGAGTGACACTCACCCTCAGGTCGGTACTGGGCAACGATGGTCACCGTTTGGCCCGCCCCCTTCAGTGCCGCCGCCGCTTGCTCATGGGTGGCGCCGCGAAGGTCAATGCCGTTTACCTTGAGAGAGAAACAGAGACCGACGGTCAGGATCTGTTAGATTCACTCTGAATGATTCATAACCCCCCACTAACCATTACAGTTCCTTTCATTCCTGATTTCATTCATCATACAAATTATTCATACATGATGCTCATTAATTACTGTAGAGAAATAACTCACGGCAAACCAGAACTCTCCTTCCACAAATGCTTTACTGACTCCCAACAAGACCATATCAGCTGCAATTTAATGTAACGACTGTAGCACTCACACTCACTGTGTTTACTGCACTTCCCATCGTATTCTCTCTGAGCTTCTACTATCAGATTGTTTGCGGGGGAACGCGAGGACTGTAAACGCTGTGCTGGTTTTCAACCCGAGCAGGTGGCCAAAGTGGGCAGCAGTTAACAGCATTAACAGCACTCTTAACACAGCATGATGCCCACTACAACAGCGAGAAAACGTACAACCCCAAACCTCCCCCATATCATTTCATGCCAGAATATAGTTATTCTTAAAGGTCCCCTATTATGAAAATTTCACTTTGTGTGATTAATTCATAGCCTGTCTATGGTCCTGCAGTGGCTAGAAATGGGGATAGGTGTACAGAGTGCTTTGGCCATTCTGCTCCATTGTTCAGAGAACGGCAGCTTAGACGGCAGGATCAGCCAGATTTGTACCCTTATATCTACATAAGGAGAAAGGTTACCTCCCGATTCTCATGCTTTTTCTGCAGAGAATTTCCCACCCATCCCACAAAACAATTTTTTTAGTTCCGTCATGGAGGCCTATGAAGAACCATTGGGTTATTTTTATTTATTTTAAAAAACGCAGACACAACGTCATGTCTGCGCCTCTCTCCTCCTCATTGGCATTTAAAGCTACAGACACAGAAACGGTGCGTCCTGGGGAAATCTCAAAGTGGCTGTAATTCTGCACCAAGGCTGAATTTTGGAAAGAGACTTCAGGACCAACAAGACCAATATGAAAGCAAAAAAAAAAAAAAAAACAATAATAGGGGACCGTTAACCTCCAAATAAGGCCAAATAAGACAATCCCCTCTCCTTTCTCATCATCATCATCCTCATCATAGAGTTTCCAGGTTACTCTTCATCAGGCCCTCATCAGCAGCAGCAGCACGGACTGAATGATCACTGATGATCACTGATGAGTAAGAATGCCCTCTACCTCTCCTGGTAAGTTCATCAGCTCATGGTTAGAAACGGGATGTTTGTTAACATGATACTATAAAAAAGATCTGATAAAAAATGACTGATTCCCTAGTATGGTGGCACCATCTGCTGGAACAATGCAGAATTGCACTGTAGCTTGCACCGCAGTCTACATTTATATTACATTTATATTAAAACAAAACTGTAGAAGCCAAAAGTTCCTACTGGTGTACACTTCAGCCATACCCATGCTCTTACAGTATAAATGAAGCAACAACAACAAAAACCCTGCTCGCGTAGAACATACGTGTTTCAAGAACTGTCTGCATCAGCCAATATATGTAGAGCTAAGAAGGAAAATAAATGTGTCTGTCCAGACGAGTGTGTGTAAAAACACTCACAGACAGGATCTGGTCTCCCCTCCGCAGCTCTCCACTCAGGTCAGCCGGCCCTCCTGCCAGGATGAAGGAGACGAAGATTCCCTCGCCATCCTCTCCCCCCACGATGTTGAAGCCCAGGCCCGTGGAACCTTTGTGCAGGACGATCTTCCGAGGCTCCCTGTACAGACAGTTCAGGTAGTACATCAGCTCTGGGTCTGTGGGACTTAGCATCGTTCCTGTCCAGCTGAAACATACACACACACACACACACACACACACACACACACGCGTGCGTGCGCGTGCAGCTCAGCGCTGGCTCACCAACACACACACTGTGGCACAGTCTCGCAATGGCAGCAGCCCAACAGGGGATTGCTCTAGTTTGAGGGCATTTGTCCCAATTCTGACTGGTTTCCTAGAGACAACCAATGAGAGCATGTGGATGCACACACAGACCAAGAGAAAGCCGTTCTTTCACAAATGGTCACGGGACTAAAGTCAAACAGGAAGCAGGACATTCTAAGGACACTGTGTTGATTCTTCTGATGCCAAACTGGGACATGTCCAAATGAAGCGCATGTTTGTTAATATGGAGGCATGAAAGAGGGACACGCCACAGCAGAGCAGCACCATTATTGCACCTGTTTAGCTCTGGGTGACACACTGTCACAACAGCGCCGTCAGACCAAGCGCTAACTCCAACATTGTGTCACTGGTGTCACATCAGATCTGCATGAAGATGATAGTGCACGCCCACTTGGCTATTTGTGGACTGGGACGAGATTAGAGAGTGCTCAAGACGACGCTGTTCTATTTGAGCGGGCTAATCCAAAGGCTGTGCCATTAGCGGTGAGCTCACTCACTCCGGCATTCTCCCCTGACCTAGTTGCTGAAATGTGCTGCTCTGGCCAATCCTGGGACTGGGTGGGACGACACACAGAGCCCGCCCCCGGGGGCAAAAAGCATCTGTGGGACACAGCATCTAATTAACGGCACAGCTCAGAAGGAGCCATCGCTGTTCTGAATACACAGCAGGGTTCGACTTTCATACTAACGTAGGTCACCACAGAGGGAAGCCCAACTAAACTAACTAAACTGCATGATCTCAACCTCGGATGATGTGCTCAGGACCTCCCAACCCACAGTTGCTACTTCGTGCCACTAGAGGGAAACATATTCCACATTTTTTGCTCTTGTTGACCGGTCGCATCACAGAGTACCTTAGTGGTAATCTGAGCTCATGCATGTCAAAATAGGTCATGGTAGAGGTCGCACTGAAGGACAAGAAAGTGGCAAAGCACTCCAGCAATCTGCTGAGTAAAAGTTGAGAACGATGAGAAAAGAACGCAGAAAGTCAATAAGGTCATGAAGACACGGTCTCAACACATACATTTTTACTGCTGAGTACTTCAAATGGTCCAGTAACTATAGAGAAATCCTTTAAGCAAAGATGAAATTTTGTTGTTTGTCTCCAACATGAACATGAATGGTGAACCAAAAAACTCCTGTCTGATGGTCCGGGTCATGGGATTTCCCATATTGTTCCAGTTTCAAAGCAATGACAGTATGACTCACATTATTAGATTAGATTAAACCAATGTATTTTCTCCTCTTTAACAGCATAATGTGCCCTTTAATCGCAGAGGACTGAACTTTACTATCGCTTAAAGACATCTTGGTCTAGTAAATCGCATATCAGATAAATAATGAGTCAACAAATGAGTCGGGTATCTGTAACAGTGTGCCTATGACCTATTCATTTCAATCGTAGGTTTTTATCTGCCTTATGCATGCAAACACATAGCATAGCATAGAGGGAGACTGTTTTGAGGGTATTTCAGGCTTTTTCCACAGCTACTGGTAAAACCTGAGGCTCATGGAGTGCACAACAAGTTCAGCAAAATAATAAGTAATCAATTAAGTAAATCAATTAAGTTCCAAGGACTGTACATGTAACCAGGAAAAATAAATAACATAGCGTCAAAACGGCAACGTGACATGAATATGAGGGTATTTCCTCAAATGTATTCAATTTCACACACCATCTTAATACAGGTTTCATTCAAAACAAATAACTTTATAGTGCATTTTAGGTAAATTTGGAATTGGAAAATTAGGATTAAGGAAGGCCATCATAAAATAATGATAAGCAGAGAGAAAGAGCTCCTCAGGGTTGTTACATTTACATTTTACATTTACAGCATTTATCAGCCGCCCTTATCCAGAGCGACTTACAATCAGAAGTTACAGGGACAGTCCCCCTGGAGCAACTCAGGGTTAAGTGTCTTGCTCAGGGACACAATGTTAGTTAATGGGATTCGAACCCGGGTCTTCCGGTTCACAGGCGAGTGTGCTACCCACTAGGCTACTACCACCCATATAACGGTCGCCCAGCGGATAGTCGGCTGTCCTCTCCCCTAACTAAACTAACTATATAGGACCCAACACACCAAGGACATGCAGGTAGATGTTTCAGATCCATAAAGACTAAGACAAACAGACCGGGAAACAGTTTTTATCCTTCAGCCATGCTTACAATATACTACACATTCATATTCACAATACAGAACACATAGGATAAGGTGCATACAAGTGCAATATGTCATATGTATAAGAGGATGTTTAATTTGTACAATGTCTCATTGCTCCAATGACAATTAAGAACTTCACAAAATTCTGAAATAATTCTCTTGTGAGTATCAAGTTAACATAAACAGAAACCATGTATTTAGGTTCCTGCACACATGGTGTCACCTGTGATACCAGCAGCACAGCACACGGTGCACACAGTGAAATGTGTCCTCTGCATTTAACCCATCACCTTTGGTGATCAGTGGGCAGCCATGACAGGCGCCTGGGGAGCAGTGTGCTCAGTGGCACCTCAGAGGCACCTTGGCGGATAAGGATTCGAACCTGCAACCTTCAGATTACGGGGCCGCTTCCTTAACTGCTATGCCACCTCTGCCCCAGAAGCAGATGCCCGGACTGCGGGGCAGGGCATGTCCTTACCAAGTATCAGTGCGCCGTGATGGTTACTGCAGGCAGACCCGATTATGGGAGAAGTTTGTATGTTCTACGAAGGGGCCGTGATTGATCTGGAGCGAAACCAGGAGCACTTCAGCTGCATAGGTATGGGGTGGTGGGATGTTCTCACACTTGTGACCTTAAATGCTCAGAAGGTCCCTCGTAATGGCTCACTTCTTCAGGAGACAGACAGAAGCCACAGATGTTTCGTCGTCAAGGCCCGGATGCTGTTACCGGATGCTGTTCCTACGTAGGCCCCGTTTTCATTGAATCTTCGAGTATAAAGGGGATGCAGTCGCACTGAAATGCCACATCATATGTGTATGTATGTACGTGTATATATATACACAAGTACACGTTCATGGAAAGTGTTTTACCTGCTTAATAAACTGGGTAAAAGAGATGAAAATAGCTCTGTGTGGGCCTGTTTTTAAGGCAGGGCTGGCAGACCCAGGTGGTTGCCAACCTGTTTGATCTGGAGGTTAGAAGGGCCATTAGCCTTCTAAAGGCTGGATGAGTGTGGGCTGGCTGGGGTGCTGGCATGGAGCAGAAGGAGAGCTCCAAGCCCAACTCATTAATCAGCCTGGGTGCCTAGTGGCTGCAGTCGGTGGCACCACCCCCATTCTCACTCAGGTGGATTTTTGACAGTGCTATGTTGGTGGGGACAGAGGTGAGGTGTGAGGGATTGACAAGACTGCAGATTTTGGCCTCCAGTTTGGAAATTTTGAAATGGAGCAGGAAAACATTCACATAGGTCCCAAACCGCCTCCGACAAACTGGGCAGATTGCAATCCGGAGATCGCATTATGCATGCGTCTCTGCACACCGCTGTCTCCAAGGCCATTTATCCTACGTCGCCTGATGTTAGCATCTCACTATTTATCTGGCTGTTGGAAAGAAGAGGCCCTAAAGTATGAGAATGCTGGTGTAGTGCTGCATTAATGTGAAATACACTGTCCGAGTATACATCCACATTGGGTCAAATCTCCGTGCCACTGCAACATCCTCTGCCAGGAAATCTTCAATTACGCTCCTCCCACTCTCATCTACAGTGCTGATATCCTTCTGTATTTATGCCAGCTATAAATACATGCTGCGTATTTCATTCTCAGGCTTCATGTGCAATACGCAGTTCTGAGAGCAACAGTGCCTGTTCTGCTGGTTTCTTATTAAAAATATAACATGGTGTCTGTATCTGCTGTTACTACACCTACTACACATCATCTCCATTCATCTAACACGTTCGACACCTGCTGAAAATGATTCACATGTTTATATACACACACACACACACACACACACACACACGGGTAAAAAAAAAAGCTAATGACAGAGAAGGACTGGACACAGCATTTAAGGGACATTTGAACTGGTAATCACAGATTAAGACAATCAAGGTGATCAGGGACTCACAAGACAATGCAAACACAAAACTCTGAGCTGAGAACACGGAACCAGAGAACTTGTCTGTTGAAAAGCGCAGTACAAAAATAATTTAGTGAAAACCCACCTGAGATACTGTACCATCACATTTCAAACGCTAGTCAATCAACTCATTCACCAAACTGGAACAAACAGCTTTAGAGTGGGTTTCCAGTTACGCAACTGTCCACACACATGTTAACACTGTAGCGAGAGTCAACGGAATCAATGAATAAACCTCCGGGTGACATCAGGACAGAACAGACCTGGTGAGAAGATACGGAGGTGCTGTCACAGAGAGGTGTGAGGAGCAGTGAGCTCATGTACACCATGCCTTCCAGTCTAAGGAACACAACAGCATGAAACCACCAACACCCACAAAGGATTAAACACATTATAAATAAATACTTCAATCAACATCTGATGTAACATAACTTTAAGACTATTTTACCGAGCATGTGGTAAGCACTTGGGATGCATCAGAAAGGATGTATTCAGCAAAACAGAATGATTCAATTATTTTGAAATATATGACTTATTTTGTAATAAGTAATATATTTTTTTAGACCAGTTGCTTTAATACTGTCATTGCAATGATCATCAATCAGGACACACAACAATCTGGCTTTAAATTTGTGTCAGGATCCAGCCCAAAAGGGGATACTCCGGGTCCGGAATCTGGACCGGAGTTTTATGTTCGTCCTGTGTTCCCATGATCTCTGATTGTTTTCTCCTGTGTATACATGTTAAAGCTGCCCTGTTTGTGTCTGTTCTTCGTCAGGTCGTTGTATTGGTGTCATGTTCTCTGTCACGTCATGTCTTTTCACCATGTCCAACCACAAGTTTAACTGAGCAAATTTCACAGCAATAAATATTATGGCAGTGGAAACATTCATGCTGTTGTGACAATGTTACTAAGAAATATTTCCCAACAAGACTGGTGTTAGAATGAGGCACTAAATCTTACAACGGTACTGAATCACCAAGCCCAAACACCCTCAGACCCGTGAGTGTAATCTGAGTGTAAACAGGCAGAAAAATGCTTTTGATCGGTGAGGAACCCTGCTGCCCATCTAAAAGACTGTGGTGGTCTGATGGAGGGTTATGGATTCCTGTTGATCCAGCAAGGACTACTTATCTATCTGAGCACGTTGGAGTTTTGCATGAAGCGTGCTGACCTGACACTGCCCTTTTGACAGTGGCTCAGGTCGATCACTGCCTCAGACAGGATGGGTCTGTGGATCGATTGGCAGACACACAGCTACATTTTGGGTCAATTCCTTTGATTCTGAGAGCAGGATGCTCCGTCGCTCTGTTGTTGTTGATTTCAGCAATCCTGGCACTAACTGGATCATTGGATATGTAATGAAATAAATACTGGTGACTTTGCAGAGCACTGCTGAGGAACTCAAACCTGGATCAAGGTGTGAACGCAGTGGAACGTGCAATCATCTGAACGTTAGCATTCTGTTGGGATGGGTTTGATTATTTCCTGCTTCACTGGAGCAGTGTGTCCACTGTGGCGCAGCTCTCCAGGCTGTAATTGGATTAGAAAAAGGAAAGGGGCTTTGTGTGCAACTCGTGGTGTCGTGGGAATACAGCGCTATTGGAGAGGCAGGATGCAATCACAACGCAGCATACTTATTTATCCCCTTAAACAAACAGAGCTTCCGCCAAATTAACCAATAGGATAGGATAATTAAACTATATGTGCTATTTATCCTTTCAGTGCCAGTAAACCCTTAACTGGATGAGAGATTTGGGCTCATTTATTCCTTGCAGTAAATACATTTAAGAGCATGGAGCATGTGACATCTACTATATCTTCAGGATTCACAGAAATAAAGCGAGGACTTCCTGCAAGTTATCTGTATGTTAAAGATGAGGAATAAATTCCTACCCAGCTCTTTTTTAGGGGTGTTTAATAACTTCTGACATCCAGAAGATGATTTTTTTTTTAATGAATTTTAAAAAGAAAAGGAGCCTGTAGGCATATTTGACAGCTCTCAGACATCCTACTTCCTCATTCTGGACAACTGAAACACCATCCTGTCAATGCGCAACATGCCCAGGTGTAGGTCCATCTTTGCCAGTTTTTCTCCTGCATTGGTTCCGATCTATAGGTGATCTACAGCAAAAATGTGATCAGGTAGTCACTAACTCATCTGCTAATGTGTCGCAAACCTGACTTGCAACAAATGTCAGGTTTTAAACAGAACCATATTACAAAAACTGCCCAACTGAAGGTATTAAATGAGGGCCATATCTCTGTGCTAGTGCTCTTAGATCTTTGACATTTAACACCATAGACCATTCAACTAAATTGGCTTGAAAAGACGTGGGACAGCCATTCCCTGGTTCAAATGCTACTCAGCAGACTGCTTTCACTTTGTTGGCTTAGGCAGTTCCACAGGGTTCAGTACTGAGCCCTTTGTTATTTACATTGTACATGCTGCCACTCAGTCAATTAATACATAGTCATAGGGTAAATAAAAATGTTATGCAGACAACAACCAAGCTGGATGAAGTTCACCACCTCCCTAACTGGAAAAATGTCTGATGAACATCAGAGACGGGATGACCTGCAATTTCCTCATACTCAACACAGATAAGACTAAAGTGTTGGTGATTGGTCCCAAAGGGGTGAGACGTGGATTGACGGAAGTGTGCTGGTTCAAGTGGTCCTAGTGCATCTGTAGAATTTGGGTGCGTTTTTGATGCTGATTTGTCATTTGATTGTCACATTCAATATATTTCAAGGAAGCCGTTGTTCTACCTAAGAAAACATTGCTAGAATTAGGAAATTTTTGCATCCATCTCTGATGCAGAGAAGGTAGTTCACATATTCATAACATCTACCCTGGATTACTGTAATTCTTAGTTTTTTGGTTGCTCATTGAATAAAGCTCGTAAAACTCTTCAGCCAGGGTGTTTAAACACTAGAAGGTATGATCACATTACTCCTGTATTGTTGATTTTTTCATTAAGTTCTGTATTGACTTCAAGATTCTGATTATCATCTATAAAGCTTTGCATGGTCTTGGTCCTGTTTATCTTGGTAATCTTAGTAACCTACTAACCACTCAAAAATGCTCCCTTCATTCTCTGGGAAAAGAACACAGAATCAGTGTTTAAATTCAGGCTAAAAAACTACTTATACAGTCAAGCCTTTAACAACACTCCCCTCACCATGGTGGTAGTAGCCTAGTGGGTAACACACTCGCCTATGAACCAGAAGACCCAGGTTCAAGTCCCGCTTACTACCATTCCAAGCAAGACACTTAACCCTAAGTTGCTCCAGGGGAGGACTGTCCCTGTAACTACTTACTCTAAGTCTCTCTGGATAAGAGCGTCTGATAAATGCCGTAAATGTAAATATAACCATTAGTAACACTGTAGTAGTTACTAACATGATCGTGTGATCACTCTGAACCAGGAAACTCCCCAGGCAAGATATACCATCCATAGAGAGAAGAGAAGAGTTAGTTAGTGATGAGTTAGCAACAAATGCAGCATTTACTAATGTGCTGCCAGAAATGTCTAGTTCTCTGCTCAGTTACTGTCATTTGTTGCTAACTCATCACTAACTAACTCTTCTTTCTCTCTATCCTTCACCATCCTCTCTACTGTGTATGGTATATCTTGCCTGGGGAGTTTCCTGGTTCGGAGTGATCACATGACATGGCCGACTTCCATGGACTGTCCTACTTGGCCCTGTGCTGACCCCATCTGATAGTCACCTGCTGGGACTCTAAAACACTACCTGGATGCTAATTCATTATACACAACGGACTGCAATAACCTTCATATGCAATCATTTTCTGAATGTATTTCACTGTAATCCAGTGCTCACCAGAGGAGAATGGCACCAAAACTAAATGTGCTGAATTAATTAGGCTGTTCCATCAAAACCAAATCATGATTAATCAGGCCTCAGCCTGGAACGTAGCGGCATTAATATGCGGCATCTGCAGCGTTCTGCTTGCCATGTAATTCATCATTACACAAAGCGCACACCACAGCTTTGTCAATATCCAAAACCACGTTCCTTCCCCAGTGCAGGACACATAAGAGAAGGCTGTCCTTAAAGCACATGGCCTTCTCCACCCTGTCGATGCATCAAAGCCCCATCATACATTATGTTATCAGCACAAACTCAAATCAGAGGAATCACAAACATGAAATCTGGGACTTTTGGAAGAAATTTGTCATGGACATTAACAAAGTCAATCTCTCTCTTTTTTATGTATTTTTATTCAAGGAGACTCTGATACATTTCAAAGTCAAATATCTTACTTTATATGCCACTACATTATACAAAATCTGTTGTTCCTTTTTACTTATGAGTGTACACCAATATAACAGGTCAAACAAGGACCTGCGCAGTGAGTGCATGAGATACATGACTAAAGTACAGAAATATGAACAGTTGCTCCTATTATAGCAAATCTGATTTGGTCAGAAACACGCAGATTCATACAGGAAATGCAATTATGAGCCTATATTTAAGTCTTGATTAATCTTTAACTAAGTTTAAACTGAATCAGTTCTGTCCGCTTCCTTAACTGCAAGGCCACCACTGCAAGGCCACCACTGGCCAAACTCCAAATGCACGAAGCTGAAGCACAGAATAGCATGTGAGGCCATGACACAAACACTGCTAACATATGGGTCATATTTTGAAATCTGTAAATATGAAACCAACTAGAGCTGTAATTGGGACAAACCTGGCACAGGCCCGACAGAATTCTGCCCCAACCAATAAGTACACCTTTTTAAAAGCCCGGCTTTCTTTGCACAAACTATGAGTGCTAGACTAAGAGGGAAAGTTGCATTTTAAAAACTGTTTCAGCTCCTCAGAATCCATTTTCAAATCTCTCTCATGATAATTGAAGTGCATCACCTGACAGTGGCTGAGAATTGCAAATCAAATAAACTACTAGAAAATATACATTTAATAAAACATATGGAAAGGACAGGTCCCATAGACCGGAAGTTGTGTGTGTTGTTGTGTGTGTTGGCAGACTGATCATTTACCACTCAAACTCGATCCGGCCTGAGTCCGACTAAAACAATAGAAATAGAGCCAAGATTTGTACATCTGCAGTACAGTAAAAATTCACACAGCCATCACTGACCTTATAGACGTTCAGGCACAATTTTGCATCCCAGTACAGGAAACATCTCCTACAACTCAGACTGAGAGCTTCACAAGATAAGCCACTTGCAGCAGAATCAGGAAACATATACTGTATTATCTTGATGTTCACTCATATTGATAACCCCTGGTAAAAACAAATTCATCATACACATTCATGTTAACTTAAACTACATCCTACCATTATCTGCATTGAAGGGCAAACCTGATCTGAGGTTAAAATCATCCCGTTGCTGAAATTTGAGGTCCATTTACCGGACATCTACCTGGTAAACAACATGATTCACCGGACTATGACAGACTAAAGAAAGTTACAGGCAATTTTACAAAGTTACAAGCAAAATGAATAGACCATACTGTGCAAGCTGCATTGTACAGTTACAACATGTATAAGCAAATGAATTTCTATTTTATATATACTGTACACAGTACAATGAAACAAAACACACAACTAACACACTGCAGTCCATTCACCCGGAATGACAACGCATAGCACACTGGGGGCTGCAGGCAAAATTCCCCCAAGTCGCGTCCTTGAAAGAGATTCTGTCAATATGCATGCCATCTGCACACAAATCCAAACCAACAGAGATCCCGCTGAAGCCCTGGGAGGGGATTGACACCGGAGGTGTGACCCAGTCAAAGAACCGTCCTTTATTTCACTTCAACACTCAGCTGACACTGGTAAAAATAGCTCGAATATAAAACAGGAACAAAGATCATATTAGCTGCTCCAAAGATAAAGTATTACACTATAACTGCTAAATAATGTTTTTTAACATTCAAATATTATTAATGAAACATTATTAGCCAACATCTATGGTTTGGCATCTTTGACCGGATCAGACCTCTTGGGGCGGGGTTTAGGCAGGAAGAGCAGGCGGCATTCAGGTGGTGTAGGGGTGCGCTGGCATGCCGTGCTGAGTACCTGGTGATCTCAGAGTCGGGGAGCAGACCTGTGTGATAGTGGGGGTAGGGGATGGAGTGCAGAAGGCTTTTGTCACACTCCATGGGGGAGAAATGACGGGGAGAAGGTGCTCGGTCACAAAGTTTGTTCACAGTGCTGTAAACTGGCTCAGGAGGCCTGGTGATGGAGACAAGATCAGAGGAAGAGGGAGAAAGAGAGAGAGCTGTTAACGTTAGTCTGGCATCGTAAAAGCAAAAGACAGGATGCAGGAGCAGGAGGAGAACAGGAGAGAAAACGTTGCTGGAGAACGTGAGAGGGTGGTGCAAGTTTAGTGGGTGCGTGGCATACAGCAGTGGTGTAGACCGCACATCGGGGAGGGCTGTGAGGAAAGAACACCTCGCATTTCACCCTGCCAGCAGTCTCTTTTCAGCATTGCAGTACAATACTTCACAAGATGTGTCTTATGGACCAGATGGCCCTTCAGTGGAAAAAAAACATAATTTTTCTGCGGGGATCTGGAGTGGGATGTGACGGAAGAGCAGATACCAAGGGTCTTAAGCTGCAGCTCTGAGGCTAGGACACCATCCACTGTCATCCAGCTCCCAGCAGCCATCCCCACCTGGAGCTTCCGGCCCAACGCACCTCTCCTGGTACACTTCAGGGACATTCGCCAAACCAACGCTCTCACACAGACATGATCAGTGTGTGGCACTCGCTGTTTATTGCAGAACCCTCAACACCTCAACTACACAAGAAACACTTCAGATCTGCCGCTAACTTGAACTAGAAGAGGCCATCTAGTAGACTTGGACTAAGTCAGCTGTAGATGTTACACCAGCCTCAGATTCTGAAACAACAAACTGTGCATTTGATAGCGTCCCAGTCGGAGAGTCTCACCTCAACTGGAAGTGCTGGGAATCAAACCTGTGACTCTCCCCGTCATCTAATGAGGCATTTCTGATTGGAGAAAAAAGCAGATCAGCATTCACAAAACACACCAATCAGCATCCGCTCTGCAGATGCAGCTTCTAATGCTACTGAAATGCTACTGAAATGCTACTGAAATCTTCCTTAAAAGCATGCAGATGTGTCAGTTCTGTTCGACTCAACCAACATGTAGACACAACATCTGGACGAGCCACAGTGGGCAAAAAAGAACACAACATGACAGACGACGAAAAGAGGAGCTGAGTGTGACGCCAACACAGAACTGAAGGACACAGTAAACAAGGCCCGCTCCACCACCACCACCCTGGAAGTGTTTCCAACAAAAGCTTCAGCCTGACAAGGCAGCTGGCTCCAGAAATGGATTCGGAACACAGTGGTTCTGGAACTGGATCCGGAACTTGTTCTGGAACACACTGGTTCCGGAACTGGATTCGGAGCGCACTGGCTCCGGAAACACACTGGCTCCGGAACTGGTTCTGAAACACATTGGTTCTGGAACTGGATTTGGAGCGCACTGGTTCTGGAACCGGATCCGGAACGCACTGGTTCCGGAACTGGATCCGGAACGCACTGGTTCCGGAACTGGATCCGGAACGCACTGGCTTCGGGACTGGATCCGGAACGCACTGGCTTCGGGACTGGATCCGGAACGCACTGGTTCTGGAACTGGCTCTGGAACGCACTGGCTCCGGGACTGCCTCCGGAACGCACTGGTTCTGGAACTGGATCCGGAACGCACTGGCTTCGGGACTGGATCCGGAACGCACTGGCTTCGGGACTGCCTCCGGAACGCACTGGTTCTGGAACTGGCTCCGGAACGCACTGGCTCCGGGACTGCCTCCGGAACGCACTGGTTCTGGAACTGGATCCGGAACTCACTGGTTCTGGAAACGGAATCCTGACATGGACGGCTCTGTAATCAGCGAGCTGCGTGCTCGGCGTGCATTAGTCATGCTGACGCTCCTGCAGATGATATCTGCGCTGGAACCGCTCGGTGGCCCAGTTTCACCCCCCCGTGTCACGGTGGCGCCGCATGGCAGCGGCTCGTGACTCTTCCTCTGAGCCCCGGCCCTCTGAGAGACGCAGCACATGCAGGCAGACAGTCGAGGTCCCTGCTCGCCCGCTATTCTCCCGGAATAAACCAGGACGCAGCATGAGCTGCTCCAGAGCAGGACCGCAGTCATGTTGTATTGAGAAACTTTTTGTGCTGCTTAAAGTTGTAGCTGTGCACAGAAAAGCTGCCACAATGTTATACTGTAAGTAAATGCATTTTAAAGTCGGACTGTAGAAAAATTAGGATTGTACAAAAATCGATTAACATTGACATTCTTTTGTATCCTTAGACAACAGTGAACATTTCTGAAAAATGTTCTCAAACGTGTGTAGCCTGGCTCACATGTCAAGTGTGTGTGACCGCCTTAACAGTCAGACCACTCTGACGGCCAATCAGGACTATCCTCCAGAAGCGGAATAATCCATACATGATGAGTGTGACGCCGTGTCCCACTCCGGGACCATATGGGACTCTGGGCGGTGGCCTCTGCTGTGTTCCTGTACGTCTTTTTTTTTAATGGTGTTTGTGCAGCGTGTTACTGCACAGAAGCTAACGAAGCATGATGCTAGCAGCTGAACTCTCTCTCTCTCTCACACACACACACACACACACACACACACACACACACACACACACACACACACAGCATCCCAGAAAAGGCCAGAATGTGGCAGCCCGACTGGAGAGACAACATGAGACTACATCTTTATTTGAACTGTTTTTCCAGCATATTGCATAATAGTCACAGAACTTTACGAATATTATAGTGTTCACTATAAATAAAAAAACTATAAACCAATATAAAACACTTAATCACCCAGCATTTTACATTCCTCCAGCTTTTGCTGTTTCAGGTACTGGGTTGAGGAGCAGTGGGATGTGGGCTGTAGGCAGGAACTGGAGAAGAGCATTAACAGAGCTTCTTGTAGCCCTCTGGGAAATTCATTATTCACAATGTTAACATCCAGTCTGGTAAAGAATCAGAATCAGAAATGACAGCGACAGCATGGGGACTGCCTTAGTCTGAAACTCGCCAACATCTCCTCCTTCTTTGTTCCACGCCATTTATTCTGGAGCAATAAAGAATTGAAGGCTAGATGGATCAGCAGTCTAAGCCTACAGATTACGCCATTTCGTGAGAAGCACCTGGACCAAATAAACCTCTTACCCAAGAAGAATGGATGAATCTAATCCCAAGTTAAAAAGCTTAGCACAGGGTCGACGTTCGATCTGACTTACTACACCACAATCACACCAACTCTCCTCACACGGTTAAACGACAGAACAACCTGCCTGATGAAGAGTAAAAAAGTTGGGAGATTAATTAGACTGGAAATTCCGTTTTTTTTCATTATGACAGAGAGAATGAAGCTGATGTGATTGGATTTGGAGTCAGAAGCTGACTCTGGGTGGGGGTTCACGCTGTCACACTCTCAGCCCTCTGCTGGTGTCCCTGATGTTGGAACAGACTTTCTCTGAAGGGCGATCATGTCTCTCCTTACACACCAGCGGTGTCAGTGATCTCCTCAAAGCAATCAGCCACGGCCTGATCACTGATCCCACATCAGCGCTGTGTGATGCGGTCAAACAGATTTTGCTGCCTGATGAGCCAAGATTACTGAAAGTCATTAATTGTCACATGTGACACCTCGTCACACAGCAGTGACACAGTGAAATGTGAAATGTGTGTGGGGATGGTGCCTTGATCAAGGGGACCTCAGTGGCACCTTGGTGGTTCGGGATTTTGATTACGGGCCCGCTTCCTTACCCGCTTGGCCACAGAGGGGAGATGGACACTGGGAGGGAGAAATGGCCCAAAAACTTCCGACATCCATTCTGCTGCTGCTGAAGTGCCAAGCAGAAATCATGGAACAACTCCTCTCTGGAACAACTCCATAAATAAAAACAAACTCCATGACCATCTGCTACTGGAGCTCACGCCGTCTAATTCGGGGTTCTTTTTCTGGGGCTGAGAAATGCAGCTGCTAAATTCGACAGCATCAGCCAGATGCTTCATATTGATGAGCCCTAATTTCATTTTCGTTACATGCAAGGTCACAATTCTTGACCCCTGGTGGATGAACGGGCAACAGAACAAACACCATAAATGCAGGAGGAAAGACGAAAACCACAAGACGTGACCTGGAGACAGAACTCCAGACCAACAAGGGACTGATGGGGAGGACATAAAAAGAAAACCCCTCCGCAATCCCATCATGGACCATGATGACATTTCTGATTGCCTCCGGGTTTCCACACAATGACACTGGGGGGGGGGGGGGGGGGGGGGGACGACACAGATAATCTACCTGTGGCAAGTGGCGTCTGGAAGAAGGGAGGTAATTACCGTAAGAAGGAAAAACCATCCAACCTGTTAATGTCCTCTTCCCCCAGTAAGTGTTTGGGGAGGGGGGAGTACCTTCCAGGAGAGATGGGGGGAAGACTGGACTTGTACTCCAGAGTGCCGTTGTTGCCGGGGGAAGAGATATGATTTTCCATGGCAGGAGAGAAGGCTGACAAAAGAAAAGTCACAAACTATTGAGGGGAATACCATTCCTTGTTTTTGATAGAAAACAATCATTTTATCCATTCAAATGGTATCAAACTGATCAAAAATGGAATGCTGTGCTCACTAATGCAAGTCTGTCACTTTGAAAGGTTCATTAATTAATTCATTTTGCAATGATCTTAGTACAGTAAAAAACAGTTGCACGGATGAGAGATGCAATGAAATCAGAAACAAATTCAGACAAGCCAGTGGAAGGATATGATGCATTAGCATGTGGGTATAAATGCATTTTGCCATTCCTTATTTTTATTCAAAAACATTTCATTCCTCCAAACACATTTTTAAATTATCCAAGACGTATGAACAGTAGTTTGTATTATGTTATTTTCTTATGTTATTTTTTATTTTCTTGTTACTGTTCTTACTTAATCACCGATATCTCTATAAGAAGCACTTTAAGCTGGGAAGACTGTTAATGGCAAAATAAATGTAATAAATTCCCATTTTTTTTGAGCAGCGCTACTCACAGTGCGTGATATCAGGAGGCCCATAAGGATCTGACAGATAGACGCTGGTCGGTTTCCCCACCTTCAGGTAGACCACGTCGGACGTGTTCTTCAGTATGACCACAGCCTCCTCGTGGGTGACTTCTTCCAGAGTGTAGTTGTTTACCTGGGATAAGGAGGAGGGAAGAATGAAATCCAGGATGTTACGTAAGCGTTTCAATTCCTGCCCCAGTTGTTGATGACAGCCCGGGCCGCAGCGTTGCCAAATCCGACCCTGCTGATTGGATGACAGTGTGTCAACCACGATCCCATGGAGCGAGGCAGTGTGGACTTGATTAAAGCAAATCAATCAAGCTCCGCAGAGAGATTTGCCGTTTCTTCTGCAGACAGCCAGCTTGGTGTGAGACGGGCACGTACGCCAGGCTGCAGGCCCAGTTTTCAGATGCCGGTTATCAGAGCTCACCATGAGCAGCCGGTCCCCGACCTGCAGCCTTCCGTCCTTCTGAGCTGCTCCGCCGTCGATGATTTTGGTGACGTAGATGCTGTTGTCTCCAGGGATGTGCTGGTTGCCCACCCCTCCTGCGATGCTGAACCCCAGTCCTGAGGACACAGACAGAGCGAGACAGCGAGAGGCAGTCAGTATAATACACATCTACCAAGGAGGCCACAATTCCCACAGATCCCTGCCTCCTGATGGAGATTTAATTTAGCCAGCTCTCTTAAGACCAAGAGTCTCTTAATTAGACTTGACACCTTCTAGGGACCAAAATTCTAATGTTGGCAAAGTTGACAAGAACAGAACATAAAGTATTGTGAAGCAAGAGAGGAGGGAGAGCTTGACCTTTTGGTCCTTTGATGAGTTTGATCTCGATGACGGTCTCCAGCATGGGTCTCCTCCTGCGTACATACAGCCTGACGATGGAGCCGGCCACCTTCAGAGCCTCCACAGCCTTACTGTGTGACACCTCCGACACGTCTGCATCGTTCACCCGCAGGATACAGTCATTCACTCTGGAGCGTGGGAATAGGGGGAAAGAAGAGTCAGAAGACGGTTCAACCCCCCATGACACTGCAGAGCAGCCACTGCTGAGAATCTTCTGGAAGATGGGTGCCCTGGGGCCAAGGACAGCAGCCTCTGGAGAGTTCCATTGCTCGAAGGGAGCAGCTGCCCACATATGGCCTGTCTACCACATGGAGCATCAGAGCAAGATGATTGCCACACACACACACAAACACACACACACACACACACACACACACACACACACACACACACACACACACACACACACACACACACACACACTCTAATGAAAAAAAAAAAAAAAACAGCTTCATCTGGAGACAACAGCCCAGAGATTAAAATGTATATGTTAATATGTGAACTAAATACAATCTCTTATTACAGATAATGAATATTAAAAAGTTTACCCCCTGTTTGTGGGTCTTCTTTTTCAGACTATTTTTATACAGTACAAGGAAAATGAAGATGCAACATTGCGAAATAAATGCACACAAGATCATGTAATGATTAGAAATGCCAATTAATGAGCTTTTGCTGTGATGACAGCACTTCACAGTTAAGCTGTGAGGATGGTTTTGTTGGTGCTCTTCCTTTACTCATGTTAACAATCAACTCAACTCATATTATAAGCAATGGGCAAAATACTTTGAAACTGTAGTGATTGCTAAATACTGAATACTCTGCAAACTCTGTTACAGTACATTAAAAGTAATGTATTCAGAGTACATGTACATAAAATACATGTTTGAAGTGTATGTGTAAAAAAAGTGCATCTGTAGCAAAAATTCCAGCTGGTGCTTTGCATGTCGGCAAAATATCAACATAAACATGAGTTATTACATAATAATAAATAATAAAATGTTTGATTATGAATAGATAATACTGCTACATGTATCCTGTTACATCCCAAACCTAATTAGCCAATAGTGTTTAATCATGAGGTCACTCTGATGCATGGAAAATTAATTTTATTCTGTCAGATATGTAAATAAATATTCTGTCATAGCCTCTATATCCTCCATAGAATAGATGTGTACTGGTGTTGTATATTTGAATTAAATCTATCACAACTTGGAAACAACTGAATTTCACTTGAAACCTAGTGAAACAAAGTACATTCTAGAGGGCTCTCTACACCATCATCGAAACAACAAATGAGAGAATAAATTTTGGAGATTGGAGAATCTGTGTCAAGAAGCATCATGCACAAACTACTGAGAATTTATGCTGTTCGGACAACAATGCCGCACAAAATCCCAGAAGTGCTCCAGAGAATTGGGCCAGCGAGGAAAGAGGGACTCATACAGAGACCATCAGCTTCTTCCACCCGCACTAACGCCTCTGCACAATTATCCCCTCTTTTCTCTCGCCGTCTTGTATTCCGTCTCCCCGCTTAGCAAATACACTTGTTTTGAAAAGCAGCCAATAAAGAGCCTAGACCGACTCCCATTCAGACTCCCATTCTCCATTTCTCCTTGACTGACTTTGCGGGCATCTGAACGTGACAGTCCTCGGATAAATCATTCTGTCACTGTAATTAACGATTTGTTTTGCAGACGGGCACGGAGATGAAAGCATAAGTGTGGAAGGACCCGGGGTCTCATTGACAGCAATGATGAAGACGTGGACGATGAGCGACTGTAGGGTGGTGGTGGTTGTGGTGTATAGTAGAGGTGTGCTACTGATCTCATGATTTGATTCTAGTACGATTATCAATGCCTTGTTTATCGATTTATCTCATAAATCTTTTACATTACTTCAGTTGATTTTTTTCAAATACAAGAGATAAGTCACGTTCACCCTCGTGGATACTTTGATTTGCTACAATAAGCAGAAAAACTGTTGGCGAAAAAACACCCTGACGCCACAAATGCCAGAAAAACGGCTGGTTCAGACTTCTGTGACGTCAGGTGAGTACAGACTGAGCGCCGAATGTTTTTATGCTCATTGGAGCAAATCTAAATATGCTTTCAGACCAAGGTCTTCTTAAAAACAGTGAGTCGAGCTTGACGTGCCACACTTCATTACCAGAAACTCACCAAGCAACGTCATTATGATGTAATCGATTGTGCTCTGCACTGCATCAATGCAGAATAGTCCATGTCTGCATTATAAGATTAATTACAACACCTTTACTTAATAGGTGGACCTTTTTTAATACCTACACCAGCATCAAAACTGTTGGATTGCTCTGTTTGGGGTTATTTCAGGTTATGCTGTAGATGAGATCAGGACCCCAGTCACCCTGTCACTGACAGATGCTGTGCACCAACTCCACTCTAATCTAATTAGACTTTCCTTAATAACACTCCTATTTACCACACCACAGAACTCCCATGGAACTGATGGATCAAAGAGAACTTCAGCCAAGGGGAACTCAGGTAGATGAAAGATTTTTTAAATAAAATGCAACGTCCTAAAAAGTAATGGATTATAATACAAAGGACCAGTCGGATGAAAAAATAATTAAAAGCTAGCAGAAGATTAGTTCTTCTGGCCTATGCTGCAGCACCAGCTCCTTACAAGAGGATCAATGCTCAAACTGAACCCGAACCCTTGGGCATTAACTCACATGGAATTAAATGGGAAAACAGGGTTAGCAGTGAAATGTCTGCCACAGATAGAACACTGTTCTGTTCGTGCTGATATTATTTTTATGCTGATAAGCCTGTCAGCATTTTCTGAAAGTTCTAATCAGCAGATGCACCCTAAAGGAGGGTGACATCATTACCCTGCATGGGTCAGAAAGCTCAGCATGGGGGAGAGAGCAGCAGCTCATGATGACTCCTGTCATCTCCGCTGCCTGTGTGAGGGTGAAGAGGCGCGAGGCACGGACCTGAGTCGGCCATCTTCTGCTGCGGCTCCACCAGGGATGATCTTTGTGATGAAGATGCCGGGATCATCCCCGATGTGGGGGTTGTCTGTGCCACCGGCGATGCTGAAGCCCAGTCCTGAGTTACCCTGCAGCAAAGGGATACAAGGGTTCAAAACTCATGTTGAGTTCACTGATTTTTTTCTGATTTGGTGCATCTGGGATAGATCATGAAATAATAAAAATTTCACAGTATACTCCATGGACTTTTGTATAAAAGAACATTCTTAGAGTTTCGGACAAACCATGACCAATGTTTAATTGCTTAAATATTTTATATGAGCTCATCAGATATATAATATAACATATATCGTAATTAGTCTCTAAGGTGACATTATCACTACAAGATCATGAATCATGGAGAAATCAAGCAGGGGTGTGACCTCTCTTAGTGAAAAAAGATCATGGCAGCCATGATAAGCTTGTGATAACATCTAAATCTTTTACAGAGATTTAAGAAATCATCATTTAAGAAACGTCCTTTAGAAGTGAGTTGTATAAGAGTCACAGTGCTGCCTCTCCATTAGCACTGTGTCATATAAGAGCCATTCAGCGTTGGCCTCTGCATTAGTTCCCCACACAAACGATGACTGACTGTCACGAATTTACAACTACGTAACCATGTAAACACATTTTAGGATGGGCCTTTTTTAACTGCAGTGGAACACTCTGGTCCAAAGCTTTAATTATTAGTAAAGGTAGGTCTTCATAATTACTGAGCTGGTCCCCTGGTCAATAAATGCATTAGAGAGGGATGCAGGACGCAACCAATAATAACTCATGTGGCAGGAAACTGATGGAAGGAGGAATCACAGGAGGCTTGCTCTCTGGCTCTGCTCTCTTGGGCCAGCAGAGGTCTCTCTGTGAGGATCGGTGACGTGGATGATGGGGACTTGGAGGGTGGCTGTGTGCGGGGTGTGTGGAAATGAGGTGTTCAGGGACAGTGACGGAGCTGCTGCAGTCTCTCTGTGGGCCTTCAGATTTAGGACAAATCTCCACTCCCTTCGCTTGCCTTGACCTTCGCTATTGTCAGTGCTTCATCTCCAGTCACGGAGCCAGTCTCAGCTGTCAGAATTGTCATCTGCAGCCCTGCTAAGCCTCTTATCGACACTTAGCCTCAAGTGCACGTCTGCGACTTTTCTCATGCAAATTCAGTCTCCCAATTAAAGCATGCAAACTCTGAAAACATCACAAGTGCTGGGGCCTTTCCTCTGGGATCACTTGTCTTTAATGAGGGGTGAAGAGTCTGCAGTGAGTCCTCCAGTCCAGTTGAAACTTAAATGCTGGATAAGGAAATATGGAAATGAAATCCCTGCAGGAAGGACTAACAGCTCAAAAAACCAAACAAAAAAAAAAAACGGGCATTGCAGCTCTCCATTTGAATTGTGCTAAATGATGTACGTAGGGCACATTCTGCAATATTTTAACACATGAAGCGAACAAGGGGGAGCACACTGTAGAGTTTAAGGAAAATTAAACTACACCAATGATGGTATGTGGATCAAAATCGAAAGATACATCGACAATACATGGGGCAGTGGTGGCCTGGCGGTTAAGGAAGCGAGCCCATAATCAGAAGGTTGCTGGTTTGAATCCCGTTGTGCCACTGAGGTGCCACTGAGCAAAGCACCATCCCCACACACTGCTCCCCGGGCGCCTGTCATGGCTGCCCACTGCTCACTAAGGGTGATGATTAAAAGCAATCACATTTCGTAGTGTGCACCATGTGCTGTGCTGTGCTGCAGTGTATTGTGATGACAATCACTTCACTTTCACTTTCAAAAAATAAACATGTCATGAGACACCGGAAGGAAAACCAGAGCTGAGGTGGACTGGTGGACTCAAAAGCAGAAAATTCAACAGGGGAAAAAAATCTGACATAGAGCACAGTGGTGGCCACAAGAGCCCAGAGGCTCATGGGGCAAGAACCTTCTTGTTTGTGCACATCTAGTTCCAAAGACGCTCAGTTAACATTTTTGCTTAAAAAGGATGGTAGTGGCCTAGTGTTTAACACACTCGCCTATGAACCATAACAAAGTCACAGTTTCAAACCTCACTTACTACCATTGTGTCCATCGAGCAAGACACGAAACCCTGAGTGTCTCTAGGGGGACTGTCCCTGTAATTAAGAATAAGGGCGTCAGCTAAATGCCATGAATGTAAATGTAACATTCATTTCAACCCACACCTTCAGATCCCAGAGGAAACCTTTTTCTGTGCTGCCTGTACATAATGAAAATTGCTGACATCCAAAGCAAGAAGCCATGGACCAATAGTAAGAAATACCCTATAAAACTCACAGCTTATACTACGGTACTTTCTGGTTAGGGCATTTACAGAAAAGTTGTTTTGTCGATGTAAGATGCAAGTGGAGATGCTGCGAGGTCTTATGCATTGTGAGTGCCCCTCGCAGCAGCATGCACAGCTCAACCTTGCCTCGCGCAGAATTGAACCTGTCGCATGCCGCTCTGTGTCAATAAGGCCTCATCACTGTGGTGATGTGGGCGGGGAAGCGGTGGCGGATGGTGTGATAAGGTGGAGTAAACACTTCTCCCATTCCCCCCGTCAGCTGCACGAACCTGGAGCTTTTATAAATATATTGTATATATTTTTGAGGGGACGTACGAAGGACAGCTTGAGATGGGGATGTACAATGAATAAGTTGATCTGAAAAAAACTGAAGTCATCAATGCTCTATTGTTGGCAACTGACATTTCTTAATTTAAAAATTAAGAAAACATAATTTTTCAACTCAGACAACGTGAAAGAGCACACCAGCATGCTGAATACAGGAGAGCCTGGACCTGGACCATCAAAACTGGATTACAGCATACCTAAACAACTGATAATAAAATGTCTGATCCAGTTTCCATGCTTACGTGACTGTAACTAATGGACTCTTATTACTTGCTAAATGTTACACTTCAGTTCCTAATGTTGAGATCATAACAGATCACATCAGAGCTGCATTAAGCAGGCCTCTAATGGCCATTCACAGTTCAGGGTCCTAAGAAATGTAAGATGCATTCTGTTGAAAAGAATGTTAAAAAAAATAAAAATCCACGAAACCACCAAACCATAAAGAAAAATAAAAAACATTTGTATAAGGCAGGTGTGTAGCTTTAACTGTGCTGAAACTGTAACAATATGAAACTTACCCGTTCTAGCGTTATTTCCTCAAATTCATATTCTATCTCTGTCCCATTCACCTGAAACAGATAAAAAAAAAAACATTTTGGAACATGAAAAAATGTATAAGAATAGCATTTTTATTTAAAATGATTAACCTTGGACCTTTATTTTTTTATTTCCAGTTGGAAACTTTCCTGATACTTTTAAAGAATTATGAAAGATCATTGATTACAGGCCATGACTCTCTTTTCAGATGTACCATAGGACGGCTTTTCTGACAAAAAAACAAACAAGTTAATATCGGGGCGTAGCAGTGTCTCAGATTTAATTGCCTCAACTTGGGCTCCGTGGCACTCTGGGACACGGAAATCGATGTCTATTTACCTGCTCTGCCAGCAGCGCTAATTTATGCCATTCCTCTCCTACAAACCCTCCACACATCCCACCCCTGGCAGCAGAAATGACATTAACACCGCATCCTGCTGCGGAATACTGAAAACCACCACTCATCAGATTGAGCTGAACTTTAAACAAGGGTCACTAATGATTTTCATTACAGCGCCCCCTCATCATTCTGGATTAAACAATCGCCCACGCACCCCATTAATTCACTTTTAAAGTCAAGCTAAAGGAGAGACGTTGGTCTTCATGTTCACACCAGTTCTAACCCAAGTTCTAAGATAAACAGAGCTATACAAACCAGTAAAAATGGGAATAATCACACATGAAAAATGACAATTAAATAAATCCATAAACTGGGCAAAAAACTGGCTGATGATTTTTTTTTTTTCCAAATCATTTTTGAAATTTAAAACCCAAAATGGTTGCACTCACTGGCGATTTCGCTGTCTTTAGATAAACTGAAAAATGAATGTCCCGCATGAATGTGCAATCTCTAACAGCATTAACAGCATCTCTAATGTGCAAGACTAACAGCATTAATGAACTAACTAGAACAAACATAAAACTCAGTCTTTCTGAGATGCCACCTGAACAGAAATGCGGCATATGCACAGTGGCCCTGTGGGGATGAGGCTATCGCTTACTGTGGAAACATGTCATGTGGGCGGGGCTGGCAGCCATCTTGAGAATGACATTGCTGTCTCCATATTGTTTTTTTTTTTTTAATGCATCGGCTCTCTTGATGACGTGATTGTTCGGAGGCATAAATTAATCAGTGCAGATGAAGCGGGGCCACATCTCGGAAGCTTCATCAGGATCCGGGGGCGAGAGCTCTTCAGAGTGTGCCACGGCCCAATCACGCATACCCTGCGCACCCACCACAGGCGCCCACCACGCTATCACCACTATAATGCTTTAAAGATGCTGAATGTTGCCACAAACACAATCAGATAGATTATGGTAATTAATGAATGAATGCATATGACTAAAAATAGAGTTGAGTTTCGCAGCTCATTAGCAGCATCAGACATGGTAAACGGGAAAGAGGCAAGTTTTACAGTGTGGGGGATGGAGGTTGGAGGTGCTTTGAAGGTCAGTGGGAATGTGGCCTCTCCATTTCCCTGAAGGTGCGCCCTAGATATGACAGTGTGGGTGACATTAGCATTTTAGACCAAATCTGCTTTTCTAATCCAGGCCCAGTGGTGAGGCTGCAAGGAATTAGCTAATTGGCTAAAATGTTGGAAACTCATGATCAACACTCTTGGGTAAGCCCCCCTTATGAAATCACATAAAACCCTTAATATTTACATGGAAATTAACATAACCAAAACTGTTCATACTTTTCCTGCTTGCAAAACAACGAAGACCACTTCTCCACAGAGATTGATCAGTATATATTTTATTGATGAGCTGATTTATAACAAGAAAACTGAAAAATTACACAGCCAAAATTATTAGCCCACCTGACATTTAATGGTCAATAGTGTGGCCTCTCTGTCTTTCCACTGACAGCAGCCTCTCCCTATTGTTCATCACTAGGTTGGCACATGTCTCTTGAGGTTTTACGAAGCCACTCTTCCATGGCAAATCGTTCCAACTCATCCACACTGCGTGGTCATTGACCTTAAGCCGCCACCACAGATTCTCAATGGGATTGAGATCTGGGCTTGGTGAGGGCCACTCCAATTACTCCAGGTTTGCGACCAACCTGGAGGTATTATCAGGAGGCAGGACCTGGGGTGCAATCGCAGGCCCGGAACTGTCTGTGGGGAACTCATGGTCCATCGGGCTGGCGTAATGGTGGTGCATGATGCCGAGGGTCACCGCGGAGCAGGAGGGTTGGAGGGCCAGAAGCTGGACAATAGTCAGATCGAAACGGATCATACCGGGAGAGCGAGGATTGTCCGTGGGGCAGGCAAAGGCAACGTCGCTGGAAGCGTAGGGGTCAAAGATAATCAGGGTCAAATATCCAAAAGCAAGGTCGGGGTCAAAGGCGGTCGGCTTGAGGTTCTGTCAGTCATGAAATTGCTCACAGCACATGGGAAATTAATCGCCGTATGAGTTTGCAGCTAGTGTTTGTATAACTGTCATTTTATAGTTTTTGCCATCTTCCTTGTGGGTTCCTGGAGTGGCGATTGGTGACAGCCATGACAGGTATGCTTTGGGTCATTATCTTGTTGAAAGACCCAGCAGGGGCCGAAAGTGAGACTTGCAACAGATTTCTTTAAATTATTCTGCTTTCATGACGCCATGAACACGAACAAGGTTCCCAGTGCCTGAACCAGAAAAACAGCCCCACCACCGTGTTTAACAGTGGGAACCGTGTTTTTAGGGTTGATGGCCTTCTCCTTCTCCAAACAAAAGCAACATCCCTGTACCTAAAGAGCTCAAGTTTAGTCTTGTCACACAATTCAGCCCAGCAAACTTTATGGAGATGTGTGATTTCATCAAGGGGGCTAATAATTATGACAATAACTGTATTTGAAAGAATGAGACATTGTAACATAAGTGTACCCTAATCAGTGGAAAATATGGGAAATACAACAGGATGATTATGTTGCTGAAATTGGGCCATTTGATATCTGATACTGCTATAATAGAGGAAGTCTCTATTATAGCAGCAGAATCAAATTCAAACAGGAAGGGTGTAAGAATGGACATCGCGGGAGCCTGTTTTTGTCTTGCCTAACAGATGTCTGCAGGGGGAAGTGTGACATTCCTGTGTCGACGGTTGTGGGTGAAGATTCGACACCCCGGTTTTTACATGCCTTTTGTCCGACATCAACGTGCGAAGTATCAGCCGTCAGGACCGCCCACCCTCTTTATCTTCACCGAATGGGAGGCACCGGGGACGTGACATCAGAAACAACAGGTTCTGATTGGTCAGTGACAACTTCCTGTAGGCCAGTGACAACTTCCTGTAGGCCAGTGACAACTTCCTGTAGGCCAGGGGTATAAAAGTCTGCACACATGTGGAAAACCAGGCCTCTGAGCTATCTTGCTCAGGGGGGTTTCCCTCGGAAGCCGGAAGGCTTCTGAGACTTTATCTTCCCCTCTCTTTCTCTTCTCCCTCTTTACTCTTTCTTCTCATGTTTACTTTCTCTGTAACCTTGGTACCTTTTTACATTCAATATTCACATGTAACTACAATAATTATTTACCGGTGTTAATAAATTAGAAACTGTTCATTTTTAACCTCTATTGTGCCATGCCTCTTTCTGCCAGGTAACATCAAATTGGAGTGGTTGAATACTTTACTTTACTTTACTTTATTTGGCAGACGCTTTTATCCAAAGCGACTTACAATGGGAAGACACCAGCAATTCTCGTTCGATTTCTATAGAATATCAAGTATACAAACTAAGAGCCCTGATAAGGCTTAGACTTGTCATTGAAGAGCATGCTCGGAGAGTGTTGCTTTGTGAATACAGTGCTTTGTGTGGAGGGAGAAAAGAGTTTTTTCTACACACTCTATTCTCTTCTCCAACACCACATGGTCTTCATGGCGTTTTTACAAGGGACTATTAAGAACAAGCTTGAAAGCTCTGATTATGAGACAGGACACATACACATTAGTGATATTTCTACTACTATTTTTTACTACTAGAAAAAAAAGGTGAGTGCTACCATCAGTCCTGTCTCATGCCAACAGTAAAGTCCCACCGAAATCAAACTGTCCACTTAGGAAGCAACACTGATTGACAATCAATTTCACATGCTGTTGTACAAATGGAATAGACAACAGTTCTATGTCATGTGTAAAAGTTCATGTGTCTGACTAGGATCCGTGTAATAGATCAGACCCCCTACATGAAGTAAACAAAACACAGCTGCATAAATTGTATTAATTCATTTAACATGATAAATATTTATAAACTAATCAAAATGATTAATGAGTTCATTCTCATTCATTTTCCTCTTTCCTGTATGAACTGTGGTACAGAATGAAGTCAAACTAATTGAATCATTATTTAAATAAATAAGAGCGCTGGCATAGCCTCTGCACTCTGGGTAGTCTCTCTGGCTAAAAGGATAAGGTTAAGTTAATCTTTCCGTAATATACTAATGTATGATGTCAGACAGGGCAGCATGGGATGGAAAACAATGAACCTAAGCATACTGCTTTTATTTGAACTCCACATGTGCCCTTGTTTGTGTATGCTTGCCATAAAGGATTAAAATGATTGTGTGAAAATGCAATGCGAACCCTGGGGGTGCAGGTACCAGTAACAGCAGCCAGGCTTTAAAAGGCTGCTCTCTAAAACAGAGAGCAGCATGAGTCATCAGCATCCTATTTCCTGTTAAGTGGCATCATGAGCAAAAAAAAAAAAAAAAAAAGTCTTTTTAGATTCTGATCTGATTGTGTTTTATGATAAGAGTCTTGTGGACCACAAGTTTTTTTTCCCCCATGCTGGGTCTCCTCCACCTCTCAGGACCGAATATTCCTGTCACCCGATGTATGAGAGTTTATGTATGAGTTTCATCAGGTTTTATCAAGCATGAAAGTGAACAACAATGTACTCAACACATACCTGATATGGCATTTCAACAACCAATAGAGTCATGGAGTCCTATTTTCAAGATATTACTTAAGACATTGTGCACTGGATATGGATATGTCACATTCACTAGTTTGCCAATATTAATGACAGCTGGTGATCTGGTTTGGTAGCAGACATGGTACCAATTTAATAATAAAAAATATCATGTTTTATTTTGAGGAAATAAACAGGTCATTATATTTTTATAATGACAATAATAACAACAGCAGCAGCAAATAGTTATTATTAGTAGTAGTATTATATGATAATTGGCTGGACATTTTGGGTATAACAAAGTTGAAGTTACTTGAAATGTTGAGTCATGAGAACATATTAGAGAGCCTGTCTGGAATTCAATATATTAAGTAAAATGACTTGTGTGATTATATCACCAGGGCGGCACCGACCCACCCTGCTCTTTCCCGGCCAGACCCAGTCAAAACGTGCTAGACCAGACAGGTGCCTGGTGTCTGCTGTGAAAGCGAGACGCTGCCCTGAGCACAATTTAAAACAGTTATTCTGTACAAAATGCAAACTGAAAATTGCTCTGGTTAATATAAATAAATAACCCCAATAAGCTGATTTCAGAGAGATATAGTGTAGGTGTAGCGCCGTAGGCAGGGTCCTCTTCACATGAAAGGCTGTGTGATTAGACCCCTCCTCCTGAATGCCTCTGCTCATGATCAGACCAACGCTGCTGAATTATTCAGTGATGCTACATGCGCAATTTTGTTTTCTGGGCCAGTGACAATAGAGCTGGCATTTTTTAAACAATATTTAAGGAATAATCACACAATGCTGAATCAAAAAAAGTATCCTTAATGAGCAGCTACCAAATTATTTTGTGTTTTGAATGTATTACTCCGAATCATGTGACATTACGGACTTGCTGAATATTTGCTTGAACTGGGTGCGATAAATCTTACTGTATATAAGTGTAGACATATTGATATAGATATAGTAGGCATAGATGGATAAGAATCTTTGTTTCAATAGACTGCAATCTTTCAAATACACCAACATTTCACAAAGAAAGAAGGACAAAGGACTGTGCATGTTAAGATAATAAATGTATGAATATTTAAGAAAAAATAAACTCACGTAGGGTACGGACTCCAGCGTGTCGGTGTTGACTATAATCGGGGCGGGGCTTGCCTGTGAGGAGAGAGATAATGTTGAGAGTTAGTCGGAGATGCACAGTCACCACTGTCCTACTTTCTATTAATGGAAGCTGAGCTCAGCCTGTGTGCTGCTGTGACAGGCCACGTTGGGTGCACTTACACAAGCACGTACATTAAACACACAAACACAACAACATATTCAGATTCTGCAGAAAACAAAACAGTCAGGTAAAGAGGAAAGCGGGTTTGATTATTTATGACCCCATAGAGAGTGTGAGAGTTGGGGGAGGTGAGGAGTGTGAGCGTGATGGGGCAAGTGAAGTCGTACTCGACCCGGTAAGAGCGGTAATGCGGAGTGAGCTCACACACCACTCTACAACAATCTTAACACACAGTAGGACACTGACACACACAGGATCCTGTCTGAACAGTTGGCAGTAGAGACAATAAAACCTCACAATATGAATTATGCAGAAACATATTCTCACAAAATGTGATGCACACTTCCACTTACAAATTAAACACACCTACCTAGTGTGAGAAGCAGTTTTTCTAATCTATTATGTTATAAATTCTTAGTGTCTTACACTCTGTGTTTAGCTGGTTTTGAAGATAAGGTGGATGGGTCACGGCAACACGCACCGATCCTGCATAGCAGTGCAGTGCAGATGCTGCCCGCCGCTGTGCCCCTCTGCGGGTTCCCACAGATCTGGGGCAACTAGCCCTGCCCTGCCAATCTGCAGCATTAAACCCTCAACAACACAACTGATTACTGCACAACACTGAGTTTTTTGATAATGGGTGGCGCTGCGAGGCTTCATGTTCTGTAGGCCATGAGGGAAACTTGTTAATAAAACACTTCTCATTGCGCTCACGTAAGGGCCCGAAGAGATGGGTTTGCCGTCCTGGTGACAGTGTGACAGCTTCACATCGAGTTGAAGTCACAATCTTCTTCAAAAAGCCCAACTACTGACAGAAATGCTGTCAAAACTCACGCCAAAGTCGACTACAGGCCGCCAACAGCCCAGAGAGGGGGATATTTTGTGGTGCTGGGGGAAGTATTTGTTAATGTCCAAACAGACTGCTGGAATTATAGCCCTGATAACCTTTATGAATGTTTGGTTTGCTAGTGTGTGTGTGTGTCCAAAGGTGACAGATCATCTTGTGATGTCCACAAGGGCAATGATGAGATAAGAACATGAAGAGAAACAGAGGAGAAAAGGAAAACTGGGCACACGAATGAGGAAGTAAATTTTTACACAAAATGTCCTCTCCAACACCCGTTTCTGTCTGTAAATTCTGTAGGATTGTAGGGATGGATCATTTCTGGCCTCCAGTTGACCCGCTGTGTCAGATTTCATCAAAACCAGCTCAACTCCAAGACCCGATGCCTGTGCCAGCGCTGGCCGTGACCCCGGGAATTATGGAAGATATCATTCCGCACAGCTCTTCCACCTCTAGCAGAGGGTGAGTGTTCAGCGCAGATGACTGACTTTGAATCGCCTTTTAAGCATCAAGTAGTGCAAACACACACACACACACACACACACACACACACACAGGTGAGGGAATTAGCATTCTTGGACACTCTGCTGTTGGGGTGCTGATCGATGCCAGCGATTGATATGCTTTCTGCTTACGCTGCACTGCTGCTAATCGCATTAATGGATCTCGGCCCTCGTGAGCAACGGGGGGCCAGCACTGCGGTGGCACGCCGAGTGGCAGGAAGCGAGAGAAATTCATCATGTGCCATCGTGCAACGTGCGCATACTGACACCAGCCATTTTGAAGAGTTCATTAGAGTGGCATACACAGACGTCGACATGGGTGTTACAGATGCCCGGTTACTCACAGACCAGAGAGTGACCGCAGAGACGTGGCCTCCATCTTGGAATTCATTCATTCGGGAAAAAAAGAACAGTGAAAATGATAACATTTGAAGAATTGTTTCACTATCGGTTATAGTATTTTTGGTAGAGACACCAAGTCTTTTGTTGGGACATGGCAACAGAGCCAGATTTTTACAGCTCTGCCAAGATGTTTACAAAGCTCACATTGTTTCAACACGCGTGCAAATATCCTGACGTGCAACATAGCTGCTGATTTACGGTTTTGTCTATACAGTCTTGTATGTAATCAGTGTTAGACACTTTTTAAAACACACCTATCTAGCTATCTGTCTACGTAGTATCGGTCTACCCGCTTGTGTCATGGTTCAGAGTGAGGACGTGTATGGTTTATTTTACAAGTGACAAACAAAAAGCTGCATGAAGGCCATGTAGCAACATGAAGCAAGGCAGGTTCAAAACCAATCTCTCAGGCCACCATCAGAAACGAACAGTAACAAAATCTAGCATGTCACAAAATGTCCTACTATGGAAGTCTGATTATCAGAAACTAAAAAAGTAAACAGATAGTAGAAGAGAAATATGTAATCAAACATCCAAACTGTGCCATTTTAAATTTATTAGAACTCAAACTATAATGTTTTACTTTACATGTCACAATAGTTATTCACTCCCTCTATTACAGTTGTTTTGTGGAATATAATATAATAATTATACAATACATTATTAAATAATGTATATTTCATAATTTCATGTTATTATTTAATACATTTAACACAGCTATAAAAATGATATAACTAGAGCAATAATACTAATATAATTACATCATTTTAGAATTGAACTGGATTGCAATAGATAAAACTGGAGAAGATTTTCATAATGCAATATAAAAAAACCCCAGTGCAATTAAAATCAATAGAACCAATCTTGTGTATGTTCTGCGCTGGTAAGCGCCATTATGTAAATAGACCACTGTGCATGGCATTGGTCAGTTTAAATGACTGACACCTCATTTGAGTTAACAGAGCAAGTTGAAATGAGAGGCAGTCCTGGGATAAATGTACATCATTCACCAATCACAAGGATCCAAAAACAACACAAAGGGCTTCTCTCGTAATATAAATGTACAAAAGCCGAGAATTTATTGTACAGATGGCCTGCCCCAGTCTAAAATGTGTCTACAACATGTTACTTGATTATGGCAATACAACATGCCCCAGATGAAAGCAAGGATGGGAAGGATGCAGCTTGTTGTACAGCCAGTTACCTCACCAAAATAGGGCAGGAATTCCTATCTCTACGTAATTTGACATGACAACAATCATGAAAATAAAATCATGCACGTATTAGTAAAATTATTTTCACACTCATCACCCAGTAATTTTTTTTTGCTTTGTCACCCATTTGTAAGTCATATAAGACCTGTTCATGTCCTGGCAAAGCCGCAATTGCACAATAAAATAAATTACGATTATGAACCAAGCATGGTGGTTCACTGCAGCCTAAGTTAATAGGGTGTTATTAGCCTAGTGGGTAACACACTCGCCTATGAACCAGAAGACCCAGGTTCAAACCCCACTTACTACCATTGTGTCCCTGAGCAAGACACTTAACCCAGCAACTTAGGGTTAAGTGTCTTGCTCAGGGACACAATGGTAGTAAGAGGGGTTTGAACCTGGGTCTTCTGGTTCATAGGCGAGTGTCCAGGGGTGACTGTCCCTGTAACTACTGATTGTAAGTCGCTCTGGATAAGGGCGTCTGATAAATGCTGTACATGTAAATGTAAAGGTAATGGCATTTAGCCAGAATTCACACACAACACACACCTTTTACACACTTTGAAGGCTGGTACAGAATGGAGCCGAGCCTCTGACTTGGGGATGAGTGGCATGTCAAGTCTATTTTTCATTAAATGTTCTTTAAGCTCTCACCTTTCTATGCTATGATGCATATTAACATCTTCATGCTTATGTACTAGCAGAAGATCTTGATGGTCTAAATGGTCTCAGATGACTGAATTAGTCTGTTCAGTTGACATCTGTGCAGTAGAATTTGTTTTTTTTTGGACTATGAATTAGAAATCATTTAAGCACAGAAATAATGGTAGCAGTAGAAGCAAAAAAAAGACTAAATGTGCCCAAGCATGTCAGCTGCCAATCGGACATACCATTATTCACTTACTGAAATAAAACAAGTCTTCTAACATGGCTTCAGAAGCAAACCACACTAAAAAGTGAATAAATATTTGTAATAATAAATACGTTACAGCGCATCTTTCATCTTAATTTGAAATATTTAGTGCCTTTCCGGTTGTCTAGGGCCAGCTTTCCTTGTGTGCATCTTCACCATCAAGCAGGCTGGTGACCCAGTCCATTTGTCCACCCTCTGCCTCCCACAAAACACACAATTAAGTGTCTTGGTCAGAAAGCACTGGCCTGTCTCTAAAGCCATTCAACCCACTAGAGCTGGTCCACTTTATCAGTGTCGGATGCTCATTCTACTGCTGGACACGAAAAGTGAGCCAGTGTGGTCATCTCTCATCACAGGAAAACAGAGGAAGTGCACCCGCAAATTGGATTAGTTACAGTGAAGTCAGTAAACCCAGCTTTAATGTGACTTATTTCAACTCACTATTGGCTCCTTACATTCCTATTCTAGGAAGAGATTACTCTTTTTGCAAATCTATTAATTAAGATAAATTCTTATACATAATAAATTGAGAATCAAAAACTATATTATTTTTACCCAGTCTTCTGTTCTCATGACATCAAAATCAAGTTGGTAGTCACCGATTTGAGATTGTTTAAAATGTTCAACCTTGACCACTCACTCACTTTCCATATCTGATTAGTCTTACTCAGGGGCACTGGGCACAGGGTGGGGACGCACCCAGGGTGGGGCTCCAGTTCACAGCAGAGGTGCATTTTTTTGAGGTGCATGGCTTGTTCACAATACACAGAATGTTACCTTACCATTGACCTCTGACCACCAAAATGTACCCAGCCCAAGTGTACTCAGTCTGAAGAAATATCAGAATATATTCCTGAGATTCTGTGTTTAAAAGTATGTATGATCAATAACCAAAATTAACCATAAACAGACTTTCATTGCAAAGATGTGAGTGCTTTGTTACACAGATCCCTGGATTGATCTAAATGTATCAAAGACCTTAACAAAATTATGAGTCTGTGTCTCTTGTTATTATTACATATAATTAGATTTTACATTTAGAACTGCACACTAAATAAAACCTAGCAGTAGGTACAGTATTTAAGTACAACGGTAGTACAGCTAACCTCAACATTCACACTGGCACTACTTTAGAACTCGTTTGCTAGGCATCCTCAAGATGTACATGAATATATAAAAAAGGAAAGAACTGCTTGCTGGTTGTCTGTAGTTGTCTTGATGATAAGAAACTACCCTTTTTGTTGATGTAAAAACAGAACCCTTAGTGAGGCGGCATGGAGAAATAAGAAAGTGAGCTACCGCCTTCAGTAGCCCAATTTCATTGAGCAGGACTCCAGAATGTAGCTTTGTGGAGTTATTTATTTAACCAAATTGATCTATATATAGATGTATGGTCTCAGAATTACATCATACTTATGTATCTCAACACACATTGGATGCACCCTCCTTCTAAGTACAATTCATTGTAGATTCTTTATATTATATGTTAAGAAATTAAGAAGAATGGGATAGATGGGCTGGTTGTGCTCTTTTGGCAGCACGGAGACATGAAAACCCATAAAAAAATTTAAAAAGTCAATTTTCAAACACAGCAGTTTCATCAGACTAAGCCGGCAGCTAAATCAGTGATGGTGAGAGGAGCGGTGGGCCGACACCGGTTAGAACATAACACCCTCATTTAACCCAGGAGGAAACATTCTGAGGGAAGAAGCTGTCAAAACCCTTCAGGCTTGGCCGCGCGGTCAATTTGGGTCAGAAATTCCTGTGGACAAGCTCAAATGCCTTTTCGGGGCAGTGGTGGCCTAGTGGTTAAGGAAGCGGCCCCGTAATCAGAAGGTTGCTGGTTTGAATCCCGATCTGCCAAGGTACCACTGAGGTGCCACTGAGCAAAGCACCGTCCCCACACACTGCTCCCCGGGTGCCTGTCATGGCTGCCCACTGCATTTAACCCATCACCCTGAGTGAGTAGAGGACAAATTTCACTGTGTGCACTGTGTGCTGTGCTGCTGTGTATCACGTGTGACAATCACTTCACTTTCACGTTCACTTTCATGACTAAATCGCTCGGTACTATAAGATGGCTGGAATAAAGTTTCTGTGAGAGCCTCTTTAGTTGCTCCTTTAAGTACTGATACAGATACGCTGGGAGGCATTTGATCCTACAGGTCTCCCAACAGGTGAGGATCAGAGGGACGTTTTGAGTGAAATATATAAAAATTGATGAAATCAGTCAATTGGTTCAGAGCCTACCTAGTTCCTAAAAAAACATTAAATAATGTTGCCTGAAGATCCCCAATTTTATGCTGTATTTCACTCTCTCACATGCTTACATTTAAATTTTTCAACTTAAACAAACATACCTTATAGACAAAAAGAATATGAGCAACCATATAAGCTCAATGCAATTTCTCTGCACATTTGGATAAAACGATTTAAGAAAACCGTTAAAAGATTTAAAAACGTGTTGATGGTTAATGCCATACCTGCAACCACCATGTCATTATTCCCATGCCCAACCAATAGAGAAGCAAGAAGAATGATTCCAAACCAATTCATTACGTGATGAGCAGAAAAATGGCTTGTGCTGCCAGCCAACGCTCTATAAGAGTGAACCCTATTAGAACAAATCTTGCTGCTACCACTAGAGACCGAAGTTGTAATTAGAATGTCACTCTTTATTAGAACAAATATAAAATAGGAGAATTGCATAATTTCTGGCAAGTTAATGAGTAGACATGGCTTCTCAAAATGTTACTTCAATCATTTTCTTATCAATATAGTTACAGAAATAAAGAATGATCAACACGTGCCCAGGCCCTCTAACTCTCCTTTGGTGAATCTGTGCCACTGACAAGACAGACGCTGTGTGTCTGATTCAACAGGGAGGCCCATTCTTCACAGAGGTTAATTATGTGTTACGAACCGCAGTGCACTATTTAATTACAACTCTCTGTCTGTTATGAATAGGAATCAGTCTGGCTGTGGGAATTATACACCATGCTGGCAATCCTGGAGACAATATTACACCCATATTTCAATTAGTGGGAGTCTCCCCACTGTCAGCCGCTGAGCATGAACTGCTGCTTGCCTAATGTGAACAGCACATATCTGCTAAATCTGATCAGATAAAAGGATTTAATACCAGTCTGTCTGCCAAAACATTAAATGCACTGAATAACACTGATTACCTGGTTTGAAAATTTGGGGTTAAAATATATTATATAATTATCATAATATATAATATATTATGATTAGAATTTGATGCTAGATGTGCTAGATGTGTAACAGGTCTTGTGGGGTGTTCCAAGTATGTTGTGCTCTGGAATTGGACGTCCAGAGCTAGAGCCATCTAGTCTGATCCCACAGAAGAGCCACAGAAAGTTAAAGCTGTAGCATGGAGTAATAGGATAACTACGATGGGCCAGATGGGTCAACATAAATGCAAATGCCGCAACACGAATGAAATACTAAAAAAGAAGTTACGCACACCGGAAATGAGGCTCATTACTGTAAGTAAGTGACCATTCATTAATGAGCGATGTGAAGTGATTATGTAAGGGATAATGGACACTGCGTTCATATATCCAATATTTTCAAAAATGTTTTTTGCATTTGTGTTGACCCTTCTGGGCCACAGTAGAAAACCTTGTTACCAGCAACCCACAGATTGTTGTGGACCACTACACCCACTCATGTGTAATTCCACTCTGGGAGAATATAGCATACGGCTGTTGTCAGGGCTGATCCAAATAGAGAACGTGAACACATTTCCATTATTTTCAATGAAGCCATGCAGCAACATGGGAGGGACGAACTCCCAGTGCACCCTCGAAAACCCTCTAATCATGATAAAAGGATTTCAACAAGAAGCGACCAGTTAAGCAGGTGATTTGTACCTGTTTCAATACGAACATACACACTGCAGGGCAGGTGGTATTAATGCTGTGGCTGACCGGAGCGTTCCAATGAACGACTGACGTTCTGATTAATACCCGATTGATTGAGGTGGGCAAATTTGACAGATGGGTTAAGCAGGCTTTTCTACACCAGCATTTCTGAAACGAGTAAAAAGAAAAGTTCAGCGACTGCTCCACTTCCCTCTGCTCAATAATTCAGGACACAAACTATGTTTAGAGCAAAGCTTGGCAATCAATAATTTACATCTGTTCATTCACACGGCGAAAAAGAAATCTCAACACCACAGGCAGAGATGTGCGCAGCTGAGGAACGAGCTGAGGAGAAGCTGGTTTTGCCGACTTTTTCTCTGTGTTTGGGTGCATACGAGGATGTGTTGAGCACAGACGCAGCTCAGCTGCAGGTATTCAAACGGCCAACAGTGCAACATCATGCTGAGAAGGAACTGCGTCGTGGCAGCCGCACTGTCCCCGCGCTTTCCACACAAGCGGCCATAATGGTGCAGTTTAAATGCGGAGAGCGACACACGAGTGCAATGCCAAAGTGCAAGAGGCAATCAGTGTGTGTGTGTGTGTGTGTGTGTGTGTGTGTGTGAGAGAGAGAGAGTAAACTGCCAAGTGCTCGGCCCAGCTGAGCGGAGCAGGGCTCTGATGTGCTGCGCCGGGGCTGTGGACTGGCCTCATTTTCACCAGTTTGCTCCCCTCCATCTCTCCCTCTGCACCTGATCTCCTCCCCAGCCCCCTGAGCCCCCGTCCTCACCCCGTTTCCCACAATCCCCCGCACTTCTCCGCCCGCCTGGCCAGGTCCCATCTACTGTGCTCAACTCTCCATTCGTACCGTGGAGACCTTTGTACAGAGGTTATGGCTTCAGAGCACGTCAAGCATGTCTTTTTTCCGCGAGGGAGCCTGGCTTTCGGATTTCAGGTTCGGATTAACCAGATCGCCCTCAGAAAAGAAAAGTGTAAAGAGTTTACTGAGGTCACACCCCGTCAGCCAGGATCGTCCCCCGAAGATGCCACCCCGCAGCTCAGTAGACGAAGAGGAGGAGGAGAAGCATGCACGCCAGGTCTGCACTCGCTCCCTACTTTACCTGGTAGGGGTCCTGCCAGCCGTGCTGACAGTCGCACTCCGCCCACAGGTCGCAGCTGCCCCCCTTGCTGCGGAGCACGGCGCCGCGGCCGGGGCTCCTCCACGAGCTCTCCGAGCGAGACGGCGTCAGCTTGGCGCGCTGCCGGGGCAGGGTGGACATGGACGGCCACTGGCAGGAGCACTGCGCGGGCTCGCCGCCCCTGCCGCCCGTCTCCGCGCAGCAGCTCTGCTGTTTGTTCAGATGGGCGGTCATCATCCCCCCACCCCGTCCCCGTCCCCGTCCTCCCTCTGCCGTCCGTCCGGGGAAGAAGCAGATGTGGCGAGGCGGGTCGTGCGTCCGGGCCAAGGAAGAGCCCGTCAGGGTCTGAGAGTCAGAACCAGCAGCAGCCGCAGCGCCGCCGGTAGTCAGAGAGCGTGCGAGAGAGAGAAAGAGAGAGAGGGAGAGAGAGAGAAGAGAGACCAGACGCACAGCGTGACCGAGAGGAGAGGCGAGAGAGAGAGAGATAGAGAGAGAGAGAGAGAGA